>NC_142103.1:14568640-14633640 GCF_054644295.1 Miniopterus natalensis
ATAGAGATATAGGTATAGATGATATAGATATATAATTTGATGGCAAGATTGTCATGCATGCATTCTTGACATGAGCTAAGAAAGTTAAGAGAATGAGTTGCAGGTCACTGAAAGGTAATGACCATAAAAGGAAGTGGCTAGGATTTTATGTGTATTGTCTTTTGGAGGATTCAAGATCACTGGCTCTAGTTTAGCAAGCAGGGTGTTGTGATAGAGTTGCTAGGGAAGTACACCATTGGGAAGTTTTCTCAAGCAAAAACTGTCCCACTTAATTTCAATATTTCACAATTAGTGCTTTATATTCAACAGGTTGGGTGTGAGAAGAAGCCCATAACTCTTCTAGAGAGGAGACATGAACAATATTCTCTCTCCCTCAAGAAAGCAAATGCCTGAGGATTCAGGGTTGGGCCTGCTGCCACCTGTTATCGATGTAGCTAATGCAGGATAGCTAATGGCTCTGTTGGGAGATGCACTTTCCTGCCACTCCTTGTAACTTTCTCTGAGCAGCTTTGTGGTAGTTGCCATGGACACCAAATAGTGAAGGGGTTTGGGTAAGAGTTTGAAGGATTGCACTGTGCTTGAGTGGGAGAGACTGAAATTAAGTTAATGCGTGTACAAATAAGGTGTGTTTCTTTCCTTTGTGCCTTTGAGGAAACTGCAACAAAGCAGTCTGTCAAGCAACAATTGATTTTATATTGGCCAGGGAAGAGGGAGGAGGAGCAATTTATTGAGTAGGAGGTTCTCAAGTTAAGCACAGGCAATAGTTTGAAATAGGTCAAGAGAAGTGAAAAGGACTCTCAGAGCTGTTGAAGAGATAGCAGTAATGGCAAGGCACTTAGGAATGGCCATTAAGAAGGTTTCTACAGTGCTTTTTTTTGACTGCCTCGTCCGTTGCTTTAGTGTCTCTGGATCCTCATCTCTTAATCTAAGATACATTATTACTGAGGTTCCATTCCATTTGGGTTTTTCCCCTTATTTACCTCTGTAAGTGTGTGTGTGTGTATGTGTGTGTTTTAAATAGCATCAGTTCAAGGTTCTGATTTGTGAATTGGTTCACCCAGTTATCCCATTTTTGTGTCCCCATTCTTAAGATTGATGGGCACATTTTCTACCAATGCTGAACTCTGAAATAGACTGCACACTTCCTGCCCCTGTCCTCAATAATGATCCAGTTATACTGAGAGCTAAAATTTCCGCTGTTGGAACAATTAAAGGCATGAAAACAATTTAAGTTAAACAATACCCTTGTTTAGGACCAGTAACCCCACTATGGTTAGATGGACCTGTTTGGCCCACAAAACCAAAATCAAAGGACTTGCCATTCTCTTGCTGGCACTTACAAGTCCAAACCTTTAAGATGATTATAGTAGAGTAACATCATACTGTCGAAGACAAACACTGAGGACCCCATATATTTGGGGATCATGTCCTAACCACTGAACTCTTCTCTGACTTCACCACATTAGTCTCCCTCTCTTGAGACATGCTTTAGAGTACAGAGTTTAAATGCTTTTTGAGTTCTCAGGCTCAGTGACAACATGTTTCTTTTCTTATTCATTTTCTCCTTCTTAAGAAATGAGGGGCAGTGACTCTAATTATAATGTCTGATATTTGTGGACTTGCCCTCTCTGAGGATCTTAGAATACCTTAAGTAAATTGTCTGTTTCATCTTAATGTCATCCTAGTAAGGCAGGGAAGGATTTTTCTATTTTATGTCTGAAATTGCTAGGATGATGAAAGGTGGGATGGCTATGCAAGGTCACACAGTGAGACTGAGATAGAAGTCAGCCAGCTTTCTGATCCTTGGACTAGTGCTGGATTACTTCAGAAGATATTTGTCAATTTGATGTTCTTTTTCAGAGAAGGGTATTTGTGGCACATGTATATTTGGAAAGCTGTTTGGTAGCTACATATATATATTTTTAAAAGGTTGGAGAGAGAATAGTGGTGTCTGGCTACTAACCTCTTCTACTTTAGCTCTACGTCTAGTGATGTGACACTAATTGTCACCAATCTCCCCAAGTCCGGGTCCTGACCCTGGCCCATTGAATGGTATCTGTTACTTGTTAATTTGTTATAACCTTTGGGTAGACACAGTCTGACCCTGTTAAATCTGGACTAAAGGAAAGCTTCCCCAACAAGGACGGGATTAATCTGATTGGAAGGGCCTGGTGGGTGGTTGGTAACAATGGTATCAAACTGATTGAGGGTTCTTTCACACACTGTCTCATCAAAGTCCAGACCTTGGCATGGATCAATCAATGGCCTTGGCCCTTCAGTGTTGGTATAGTAAATAACTTGAGTCTGCACATTTTATATTTTATTTTTGTTACTACACTTATTTTGAATTTGCTTGGTGCCTCTCTGTAGGGAAGTACAGAGTTCTAAATTATTATAGACATAAGTGTCCTGTGGCTATGTGAGATTGAACAATAACTAGCTTTTGTGTTGCTGTTGTAAACTGTGGTTCTCTCAGCCCTTATGAAACTGTTTGTTACAGCATCTGTTAGAATCTAGGGCAAGACTCTTGTAATCAGGCAGCTGTATGATGAACTTTCTAATTGCTACATTTTTATTGCTGTTAAACTGGGGAAATTTCCTAATAAAACTGGGTGATGATTCTAAAAATTCATTAGGGTATATAAGCCAGTAATTCTAGCCCATAGGACTTCGTCAACCTCTCAGTGTCTTCAAAGGCTTAACTGGGGTGTTCACAGTGTAAGCCATACAAAGGAATAGGTATCAGGGTGTTCTTCTCCCATGCCAACTGAAAACATATTTATTGCCTATAAATATATGGTTAGTGTTTTCTTTTCTTTTCTTTCTTTTTTTTTTTTTAAAAGAATGAATCTGAGTTAAGTGATTGAATTAACTCAAAATAAAGGAGGATATTTGTATTAGTTTTATTTTTCCATTTGAATTGGTTTATATTTTTATAATTTTGGAATAAATTACCATCATTAATCTTAAAACATTTATGTTACTAGATGGCAGAAGGTCTTTTGATTCAATAAATCTTTATTGCAATCTATACATTGCTATGTGTAAAAAGCATCTGAGCAGGAGTATAACAGTGGATATGGATATAATGAGGAACTTGTGATAGGCTTGTGACGAACAAACCTCAGTTACTCAGAATCCAACTACCAGAAAATTTAATTAATAGACATTTTCTCTAGGCGTTTCCCAGATGTTATAAGGGCTGATGTGATATTTATATAGACATATGTAGCATAGTTTTGATCAACCAAAGATTCCTATTAATGGGAACGTTTGTCATTTTGCACTCTAAAGATAGAGGTAAATGATAAACTTCCAGGCTGTTTCTTGACCTTGGAGCATATTATTTCAATCTTCCCCATCATCTATGTCTCCAAGTCTAAGCAAAGATCACTGATATTAAGGACTGCAAGATTCTCAATCAGCAAAAAATAAAACATTCAGTGATGGTCACAAACCTGGCAACCCGAGAAAGCAGGAACATTGACTCACACATTTTTAGACACTTATCATATTCTGCCTTCCAGAATTATTGTGTTGACTTATCACTCCTACTGCTGTAGCATGGAAGAAATGTCTTTCCCCACCCCAACCCCCACCATATCTAGCACTGGTTATGGTAAAATGGGCTGGTCTCAATCAGTATTTATGGATTGAATTTCCTATCTTGTTTTTCACAGTTCTGGGGATTATAGTCTGTTGAACTGGAAGGGACCATCGTATTCAACACATTGATTTTACAGTTTAGGAAATGGAGGCAGAGAGGTTAAGAGAGTTTCTGAAGTTATATAGTTTGGGGCTAGAACCCATGTATCCCAACTCAAGTTTTCTATACTTTGCTTTATAAAACTCCAGGGTGTCTCCAGTCATCCTAAGGACTTTCACAAGGTTCCCTAATAAAAATGAATTGTAATTTGTGTTAACTTAAAAAATAAAACCCCCAAACTCATAAGAAATAATCAAGGAAATAATGAGGTATCATAATTTTTAAAAATAGGGGGAGGAAACTTTTGGTTGAATGGGAGCATTTTCTTTTTGAGACCATTTTCTTTTTGAGACCAAAGCTTCTATCATCTGAATAGAAGTCTTGCTGTTTCAAACTAATGACTCTGAATGAGTTTTCTCTCTTTATTTTCCCAGAGGGGATTTGCTTCTAAATAGTCACAAAGCCAGTCTAGCCACTCTAGTGTGAAGTATGACCAGAGAATCAGACCATCTTTTTCAATAAACTAAAGATAAAATCTCTAAATATAGAAGACTGATGTCTGCAACTAACTCTTAGGAAAAATATCTCTGCATTTTAGGGAACAAGTTTATTTAAGGCTACCAGTGAGTGTTGAAATCACCTAACATGTTGAATGCTTTTACTGCAAGTACGGAGTCCACTCACTTAGGGCCTGGAAGATATTATGCTGGACTTAAGAGAAACCATGTCTACTGTGAGCAGATTTAAGAAATCTAACCATATGTTTTTCTTTTCGGACATTATTCTGCAATTTGGGGGTATATTTTTGCCTCAAAATATTTGTGAGCACAGTCCAGTATATGTTAAGTAATAGCATTAAATCACCATGTCATTAGGGTAATTGATATCTCCACAGCATTTCACTCTAAATACTGTGCATGCAGCAGCATATACTTCCTTTTCAAGTGCACATGAAACATTTTCTAAGACAGACCACATGTTAGGACACAAAACAGGTCTCAATAAATTTAAGAAGATTGAAATCATATCAAGCATCTTCTCTGACCATATTATATGAAACTAGAAGTCTATCACAAGAAAAAAACCTAAAAAACACACAAAGACATGGTGGCTAAGTAACATGTTATTAAACAATGAATGGATTAACAACGAGATCAAGGAAGAAATCAAAAGATACCTTGAAACAAATGAAAATGAGAGCACAGGAACCAAATATCCATGGCACACAGTGAAAGCAGTCCTAAGAGTGAAATTCATAGCATTACAGGCTACCCCAAGAAAGAAAAAACCTTAAATAAACAATCTAACTTTACACAACAAATCCTAGAAAAAGAACAACAAACAAAACCCAAAATGATTAGAAAAAAGGCAATAGTAAAGATCAGAGCAGAAATAAAAGAAATAGGGTCTAAAAAATACAATACAAAAGGTCAATGAAACCAAGAGCTTGTTTTTTGAAAAGATAAACAAGATTGACAAACCTTTAACCAAACTCATCAAGAATTAAAGAGAGAGGATCCAAATAAATAAAATTAGAAATGAAAGATGACAGGGAACAACTGACACCAAAGAAATACAAAGGATTGTAAGAAAATATTACAAACAACTATATGCCAACAAATTGGACAATCTGGACAAAATGGATAAATTCCTAGAAACATACAATCTTCCAAAACGGAATCAGGAAGAATCAGAAAATCTGAATAGATTACAACTAATGAAATTGAAACTAATAAAAAACTCCGAACAAATAAAATTCCTGGACCAGATGGCTTCACAGATTAATTTTACCAAACATTCAATGAAGAAATTACACCTATCCTTCTCAAACTATTCCAAAAAATTCAAGAAGAGGGAAGTTTCCCATGCTCATTTTACAAGGCCAGAATTATCCCAATTCTAAAACCAGATAAAGACACTATAAAGAAATAAAATTATAGACCCATAACACTGATGAACATAGTTGCTAAAATCCTCAATGAAATATTAGCAAACTGAATCCAGCAATGTATTAAAAAGATCATGCACCATGATCAAGCAGGATTTATCATGGGGATGCAAGGCTGGTACAATATCCGCAAATCAATAAACATGATACATCACATAAACAAAATGAAGGATAAAAATCATATGATCATATGAATAGATGGAGAAAAAATATTTTATAAAATCTAGCAAACTCTCAGCAAAGTGGGAATAGAGGGAATGTACCTCAACATAATATAGGCCATATGTGACAAACCCACAGCCAATATCGAACTCAGTGGGCAAAAACTAAAAGCATTTCCCTTAAGATTGGGAACAAGACAGGGATGTTTAGTTTCACCTCTCTCATTCAACACAGCACTGGAAGTCCTAGCCACAGCAGTCAGGCTAGAAGAACAAATAAAAGGCACCCAAATTGGAAAGGAAGAAGTAAAACTGTTATTTGCAGATGACATGATATTGTATATAGAGAACCCTAAAGATTCCATAAAAAACTACTAGAACTGATAAATGAATTCAGTAAAGTAGCAGGGCACAAAATAAATACTCAGAAATCAGTTGTATTTTTTTACATCAATAATGAACTATCAGAAAGGAAAACTAAGAAAATAATTCCAATTACAATCGCTTAAAAAAAAAAACAGCCTAGAATAAATTTAAAGTCCTGTACTCATAAAATTACAAGACACTGAAGAAAGAATTGAAGAAGATACAAACAAGTGGAAGCATATTCCATGCTCATGGATATGAAGAATTAACATAATTAAAATGTCCACACTACCCCAGACAGTCGATGGATTCAATGGAATTCCTATCAAGATACCAAGGTTGTTTTTCACCGAACTAGAACAAACATTCCAAAAATTTATATGAAACCACAACATACCCCAAATAGTCATAGCAATCTTGAGAAAGAAGAACAAAGTTGGAGGAATTATATTAGTTAATATCAAACTATCTTACAAAGCCATAGTAATAAAATCGGCATAGTACTGGCATAAAAGCAGACATATAGATTGATGAACAGAATGGGGAGCCCAGAAATAAACCCATGCCTTTATGGTCAATTAATATTTGACATAGGAATCAAGAACATACAATGGGGTAAAGATAGTCTATTCAATAACTGGTGTTGGAAAAGTTGGATAGATATGTGCAAAAAAATGAAACTAGACCACCTTCTTACACCATTCACAAGAATAAACTAAAAATGATCGCCCAGCTGGGCGTGGCTCAGCAGTTGAGCATGGTCCTAGGATCCAGGCGATTGGAGTTCGATTCCCAGTCAGGGCAAATGCCCAGGTTGGGGGCTAGCCCATCGATGACTCTCTCATCATTGATGTTTCTATCTCTCTCTCTCCCTCTCCTTTCCTCTCTGAAATCAATAAAGATATATTTTAAAAAAATAAAAAAAATGATTAAATACTTAAATGTTAGACTTGAAACCATAAAGATTTTAGAAGAAAACATAGGTAGTAAAATCTCAGACATTTCTTGTAGCAATATTTTTTCCTGATATATCACCTCCAGCAAGGAAAACAAAAGAAAATATAAAGAAATGGGACTACATCAAACTAAAACTTTTTAAAAATTTATCTTTATAGTTGGAAGTATTACAGATATCTCCCTTTTCCCCCCATTCCCCCCCCCACCCCACACCCACCCATACAATGGTCTCAAGGCCTTTACCATACAATGGTCTGTAACCATGGGTTATGCATATATGCACATAAATTCTTTGGTTAATCTTTCCCCACCCCCACCTCCACCCCCGCCTTTCTTCTGAGATTTGTCAGTCTGTTCCATGCTTCTATGTCTCTGGATCTATTTTGTTCATCAGTTTATTTTGTTCATTAGATTCCACATATAAATGAGATCATATGATACTTGTCTTTCTCTGACTGGCTTATTTCACTTAGTATAATACTCTCCAGGTCCCTCCATGTTGTCTCAAAGGGTAAGAGATCCTTCTTTTTATAGCTGTATAGTATTTCATGCTGTAAATGTACTACAGCTTTTTTATCCACTTATCTAGTGATGGGCACTTGGGCTGTTTCCAGATCTTAGCGATTGTAAATTGCGCTGCTGTGAACATAGGGGTGCATACATTCTTTCTGATTGGTGTTTTGGGTTTCTTGGGATATATTCCTAAAAGTGGGATAACTGGGTCAAATGGTAGTTCCATTTTTAATTTTTTGAAAAACCTCCATACTTTTTTCCACAGTGGCTACACCAGTCTACATTCCTACCATCAGTGTACTAGGGTCCCCTTTTTTCCACATCCTTGCCAGCACTTGTCACTTGTTGATTTGTTGATGGTAGCCATTCTGACAGGTGTGAAGCGATACCTCATTGTGGTTTTAATTTGCATCTCTCTGATGTTTAGTGACTTTGAACATTTTTTTCATGTCTCTTAGCCATTTCTATGTCCTTTTTGGAGAAGTATCTATTTAGGTCCTTTGCTAATTTTTTAATTGGATTTTTGTCTTCCTTCTGTTAAGTTGTATGAGTTCCTTATATATTTTGGATATGAACTCCTTATCAGCTGTATCATTGACAAATATGTTTTCCCATGCAGTGGGCTCCCTTTTCATTTTGTGAATGGCTTCTTTTGCTGTGCAGAAGCTTTTTATTTTGATGTAGTCCCATTTTTAAATTTTCTTCTGTTTCCCTTGCCTTAAGAGATGTATAGGCAAACATATTGCTGTGAGAGATGTCTGAGATTTTGCTGCCTATGATTTCTTCTAGGAATTTTATGGTTTTTTGACTTACATTTAAGTCTTTTATCCAGTTTGAGTTTATTTTTGTGTATGGTGTAAGTTGGTGGTCTAGTTGCATTTTCTTTTGCATGTACCTGTCCAATTTTCCCAACACTATTTATTGAAGAGACTGTCTTTTCTCCATTGTATGCTCTTGTCTCTTTTGTCAAACATTAACTGAGCATAATGGCTTGGGTCGATTTCTGGGTTCACTGTTCTCTTCCATTGTTCTATATGCCTGTTCTTGTGCCAGTACAGGCTGTTTTGATTACAATGGCTTTGTAATTTATTTTGATATCTGGTATTATGATTCCTCCAACTTTGTTCTTCTTTCTCAAGATTGCTGTGCCTATTCAGGGTGTATTTTGGCTCCATATAAGTTTTTAGAGTATTTATTCTAGATCTGTGAAATATGCTGTTGGTATTTTGATAAGGATTGCATTGAATCTATAGATTGCTTTGGGTACTATGGACATTTTAATGATGTTAATCCTACCAATCCATGAACATGGCATATTATTCCACTTTATATCTTCTTCTCTATCTCTTTTTTCAATGTCCTGTAGTTTTCTGAGTACAGGTCTTTTACCTCCTTGGTTAAGTTTATTCCCAAGTATCTTAATTTTTTTGTTATAATGGTAAATGGGATTTCTTTAGTTTATCTTTCTGAGAACTCATTATTGATGTATAAAAATGCCATCAATTTCTGGGTGTTAATTTTGTATCCTGCTACATTGCTGAATTCATTTATTAAATTTAGTGTTTTTTTGGTGGATTCTCTAGGATTTTCTATGTATAATATCATGTCATCTGAGAATAATTACAGTTTTACTTCCTCCTTTCCAATTTGGATGCCTTTTATGTTTTCTTCTTGTCTGATCTCTGTGGCTAGGCCTTGAAGTACTATAGTGAATAAGAATGGTGGAAGCAGACATCCTTGTCTTGTTCCTGTTCTTAGGGGAAATGGTTTTAGTTTTTGCCCATTGAGTATGTTGTTGGCTGTAGGTTTGTCATATATGGCCTTTATTATGTTGAGGTATGATTTTCCCTATTCCCACTTTGATGAGAGTTTTTATCAAAAATAGGTATTGGATTTTGTTCAGTGCTTTTTCTACGTCTATTAATATGATCATGTGATTTTTGTCTTTCAGTTTGTTTATGTGATGTATCACATTTATTGATTTGTGAATATTGTCCCAGCCTTGCATCCCTGGAATAAATCCCACTTGGTCATGGTATTAAATCTTTTAAATATATTGCTAGATCCAATTTGCTAATATTTTGTTGAGGATTTTAACATCTATGTTCATCTAATGTTACATTTAGGATATGCCTTAAAAAGAGGAGGAAATGGGCATTACCTAGGGCAGTTTTGGTAAAATAATGAAGACTGTGGTTCTTTCTCTGAGAAGAAATGCCTGCAGATGAAAATGCTAGTTATACTTACATGTCACTCTGAGAAAGTATTCCTCATGATTTATTCCTACTCTTCTGGAACCCATTTCATAGTTTGATTGTTTTGGCACCATAAGTAAGTGAACTTTTTCATCATAAATAAGCTTTTCACCAAAGGGCATGTTTAAGAGGTATATTTTCAATTCCATGTTAGTGGAATATGGATCCTCATCAAGTGGAGGAAGTGTCTATGAAATACTTGTTGTTTAACAATGCTTGTTGTAAACAAAGCTGTTCCAGGCTTCATCAGGATGCTTATCTCTTAATAACTCTGCTTGCCTCTATTCTGACTGAAAAGCTCAGTCACAAGCATGGCTGATTATTGTAGTGATTAACACATTTGGAGTCAGACTCCCTGGGTTCACATTCTGGCTCCACCAATTATAGCTGTATGACCTCTAAGTCTCAATTTCCACATCTGTAAAATGGAGGTACTATTCCCATGTACCTTGTAGGGCTAATATGAGGATTAACTCCCACGAGATATAAGAACACATATATCCATACACATTGATTAAAATAGTATATGAACATTGTAAGCACTTAATACATATTTGTTATTAAAAATAACCAGTTGTTGAGAGCATTGCTTCCTGGGATATGTTGTCATTTTGGCTCAAATAAACTTTTTTTACAAAAAAAAAAAAAATGTCCAGTTGTCACATGTAGTTCAAGGTTTTGTGCCTTTAATTATAATTATTTTTTAAAATGTTTTATTTATTGGTTTCAGAGGGAGAAAGGGAGAGGGAGGGAGAGAGATATAGAATCACCAATGATGAGAAAGTCATTGATTGGCTGCCTCCTGCATGCCCCCTGCTGGGGATGGAGCCCACAACCTGCACATGTGCCCTGACTGGGAATTGAACAAGATCTCCTGGATCATAGGTTGATGCTCAACCACTGAACCACACTGGCTGGCATGCCTTTAATTATTTTAAGTGATACTGAAATATCTAGTTAATTCTCAAATAGTCTTTAAGCCTATCAATCAATGTGTGTTATGCAGTTACACTGGAAAAAAAACAGAGAAGTCATCTAACATTAAACTCATATTAGTGAGACCTGAGCACAGCTCAAGTCTTAGACTCTGTTCTCATGATAAAAACTTAGACTAAACTGATATCTTGGAAAGTCCATGAGGACACTGTTCTTGAACAATAGTCCCTAAATAACACTTACCACTCATGAACAATTAGCTATGGTTATCAGTTATTGAGTGGCTACAGGATGCCAAGCACTGTGCAGGTGGTCTCCATGTATTATCTTACTTGATCCTCACAACACATGAGGATCATATGAACAGAAGGTAGTGGAATAGTATTTTGAGATGAGAAAATTGGGCCTCAAAGAAATTAAACCATTTTTATCAATGTCATGCAACATTAAGCTAGGTATTGAAGTCCTATCTACTTGATTCCCAAGCTTGTTTATTCAACTATACCACAAACAAAATATTTCAGGACATAGAGATGCTAACTGAAACTGTCTTATGGATTGGTAAGTCAGCTAAGTGTTTACAAGGAATGTTGAGAGTAAGGGCTGGGACAAAAAGGGAGGAAAATGGGGAGAGGAACTAACCACTGTTCACAGTACCACTGTGTGCTGAGTGGAGGATGAGGCAAGGAGCAGACATAAAGTTATAACATTTTTACTTCACTTGACCTAGGTCTTGCTGTTGGCAACAGTGTGTCTAGTGACCCCAGTTGTTAGACATACAGGGTGGGGCAAGAGTAGGTTTACAGTTGTGAGTACATGAAATACAGAGTTTAATCTTGTATTATTATTTATTAATTATATTACTTCCCATATGAACAACTGTAAACCTACTTTTGCCTCACCTCGTATTTTGGAGTGAGCACTGTTTTCTCTGTGTTACAGCCTCATGCTTTAGAAAGGCCCACATATTGTTCCTCTTGTTTAAATTGTTATCTTTGCAAGCCTGACTTACTAACTTGGATGTTTGATTTCTTTAAATGATCATCTTTGAGGTGATAGTCAGTGTTCCTCAAATGAAAGACACTCTAGGGATTGAGCTGCTTCAGGACTCTGTCCTTAAGAGGAGCTAATTTCATATAACCTATCATGAGGTGATTTTTACCCTGGAGCATTTCCAGGGAAATCACACATTCTATATCATTCCTGGGTAACACATTGAAATACATTGGTTTGGGCCCCACTCAGTTGGCATAAACTGTAATTCAATCAGGGGCTATGCTGAGATTTACCTTTGAATTATATATGGAAAAAATAAAAACATGGTAAAGACTGAAGGGGGATGTTTAAATCTCTTTAAGGAGTCAAGCTTTTAGATATCAAATGCATAGACAAATTAGGAAATATCTTTATTCATTAAAATAAGTCTTCTGTAAGGGTAGTTATTTGTCAAAACACAGTATTAAACTGGAATATTTCTGTATTCTTGAAAACAATCTTAAAACTATTCTCTATCTGACTTTTCACTAATTCAGAATGGATTCACCTTCATATCGTCTCAGCTGGTGAGATTTTATTTTCTTCCAGTTTCCCCTCTCCTTGCAATGAGTTCTTTCTAAGGCTGACTCTCTCTCTAGTTTAGTTAAGCTCATTCACTCTGGTATTGTCCTTAAGCATACACAACAGTTGGTCAGTGCCCTCTTTATGATAACTCTTTGTACTTGAGGATGATAATTAAAGTGCCTTTTGGCTCTCTTTCACCAGGCTAAACAACCCCAACTCACTTAGACTTTCCTCATATGCCCTATTTTCTAAAGCTTTAATCCTTTTTTTTCTTCCTGCTTTTCTCTGGATCGTCTCCAATTGCTTTGCAATTGTTTTGAGAGGTAACTTGACAAGCAAGCCTAATCTAGGGTGTGGCATCAGTTAAATATTTAATAGATGACATAGAAATTAAGAAAGGTGGTTCAGTGTAGGGCTAAGAGCGCTGGAATAGGAGTCAGAAGACTTGAGTTCTGTCCTTGCTCTTCCACTTACTGGGATTGAGCAGAGGGCCACATTTGGACAAATCATCTAAATGTCTCTAAGCATCAATTTATTATCTGTATATCTGGGATAAGCACAACTGCCCTGCCTGCCCCCCCCCACCAGTGAGGCTCAAATGAGATAAATCTATGTGAAAACACTTTGTTTAGCTTCAAAGCACTATACAAACACTATGTGTCAGGCACCTTTCTAAATGCTTTGCATATATAAACTCATTGAGGTACAAATACCATTGTGCAATCAATAAATGGAGGCACAGAGAGTTAAGTAACTTGCTCCAGGTCACACAGCTAGAAAGTGACAGAATACATGCAAACTGCCTCCACAGTCCATGCTCTGAAACTCTATGCTATGCTGCATCTCCAAATAAACATTAAACACCCAACAAAGGCATTCATTTTATGGGTTCTGACCTTCAAAAACAGTCCACAGGTATACACTACTGGGATGGAAGATCTATTCAGTCATAGGTAGATAACTCTATGAGAGGCAAACTGTTTAACAGTTAATGTTTAGATCGGTCATTGAATTAAGGCAGCTCTCCACCAGTGAGTAGCACCTCATGAACACAATACAGTAGTAGGAATTGCTATATCAGGTCAGGTCAATGGTTCATTCATCTTAGTACACATATATCTTCCAATAGAAGGTGCTCTTAATTCTTAGATTCAGGATCTATAGCTTCTCAATATTCTTTGTGAACCCCGACAACCATTCATGTTTTCATTTGTTTCTAGCTCCGTTTGTATGTTAATTCTTGTAGCTGTAAATTTGGAATACTTTTAAAAATAGATTAACTGTTAAGTACAAATATTTAAGACATATTAGTGTCTAATAGAGTCTTTTTTTCCTGCTGTACAACAGCTGGTCAGTGCCTTCTTTATGATAACTCTTTATACTTGAGGATGATGATTAAAGTGCCTCTTGACTCTCTCTTTCACCAGGCTAAACAACCCCAACTCATTTAGACTCATTTAGGGCTGAAAGAGATCAAAACAAGCTTTCTAAATAAATGTTGGAAGAATTTTGATTTACCCCATAAGTATTTGAACATTCACAAGGAAAATTAGAATCTATATCATGCAATGGGGAGGTTATGCTACATAATACTGTATTGATTATCTGCTTATGTTTGAAAAATTGTAGCATATTGAGGTCTTTTCATTATCATCCATTGGATATAGTGTACAATATGAACTTACCTTATGCCAAAATATGATTTATAGGGAATAGGGTTATAGTGGTGTAACAGGCTCTTCTACCTCAAATAGTGGCATTAAGGGTCATTTTATGGGAGGCTTTAGAAGTTTCCTTCCATGAAAATAACCTCCCCCAAAAGCTGAAAACACCTTTGAAGAATGGGGGCATCTTTTGGAAAGACTGGATACTGATTGAATTATAAATGTTATTCCAACCCGTGATCTGTATAGTGAATTATGATAAATCAAGAACGGTTAGGAACCAATGAGAAAAGTGGTATTTCTGCATGTTAGTATAAAATTGTATAGAAAGTATTTTGAGGGATACTGTCAATGTGCACATAGAAAATAGGAAGATAGAAAGTGAGACATGAAAAGAGAGAACAAGGTTTTTGAAAAATGTTACTTTCATTTTCCTAGAAGTGGTTAGTAATAATGATTATTTTTTCCATAAAAGTTTATGCCTTTTGAAGTGATTATAACAACCATGTGAGGTAGAGCAAATTTTATTTTCCCCATTATGTAGATGAGACAGCTGAGGCATAGATATTTAAGTGACCAGCATCCCACAGCTATATAGAATTCAGAGTTCTACCCAGTGATTTTTTTATTACAGCATGCTGAAAAACCCCAGACTCCAGTATAAGGTCCTATAAAACCCAAAAGATTTAACAAAATGTAAGATATTCAGGAAGTCAAAGTCACTAGTACAAAAGAAGGAAAACAAAGTACCGCAAGGAGGATGTTCCTCTGCTGTAGGCTATTAAGTAGGTCACCCACTAAAAGGCTATTTTGGTATCAAATTTTAGAGGGCATGTAGTACATACACCAACATCACTGACCTGATTCTTCACTTTCAAGATCTAAGAAAATCAAAGGCAGGTTTTTTGTTGTTTTTTTTTTTTTTTTTTGAAGAGAGGGGTGGGTCATTTGGATAGCTCAAGAGAATGTTAGTTGGGAAATTTGATTTAGCTAGGAGAGTGCTCTAGATTTTCTGTGAGGTGTGATTCACTAGAGGTGATGCTGTTTTTAATAAGGGGACAGCTTTGTATCTCTACAGTGCAGAGTCAGCAATTTCTTATTCTTTCCTTCCTCCCTCTCCCCCTTCCTTCCTTCCTTCCTTCCTTCCTTCCTTCCTTCCTTCCTTCCTTCCTTCCTTCCTTCCTTCCTTCCTTCCTTCCTTCCTTCCTCCCCTCCCCTCCCCTCCCCTCCCCTCCCTTCTCTTGTCCTCCCCTCTTCTCTCTTCCATTTTCTTACCTATTTTTTTTTTGCATTCTCTTCTATGGAGGCATATCTGACAAATTATTAATATTTAATTTGCTATAAAACAGCTCTCTCAGACAATGGCTGCTCACTATAATTCCTATCTCTGAAGCTGCTTTGGCCCTCAGATACAATAGGCTTGAATTAGAATGGAAATGTTTCCCTTACAGTTTTGTTTATGGCAGCATAGGCACTTTGTTATTAACTGGCAATGAAACTACTAAGGAAAATAATACACTTGCACCATATTTCATTTGACTCTTTATTCCAAACAGAGTATCCATCTGGCTTAGGGTGAAACATTTCTTCTAATATTTTTAATCTTAAATTTAAATATCCAAGCTTAATAATGAATACATGGAATAATATTTTCCCCAGTCTAAACCTTCTAAATCTTTTTCACTTTGTTCACATTTTAAAAACCATGAACTTTTTTTCTTATATGCCATCTTAAAAGTGATCTTAAATTACATTCACATTTTCTCTCTCTCCCTCCCTCCCTCTGCTCCCCCCCTTCCCCTGGGAGTAATTTGCAAAAATATCCACAAATTTTGAAACCTGGTGAATACCACCTGGACACTCTGGAATTAGGCTCTTAAAACAAAAACCCTGCCCTTCTGACATGCCTGATTCCTTGTCTGTTCTCTGCTGGAAGGATGGTATGGGAAAGGAAGGGGATTACTTTGAGTCAGCTATCTATGAAACATGTGTGGAAGGATGTGTTTATCTGATAGGTAGCATTAAATTGCCGAGACTTCCACATTAATCATGGTAATACAATTTTCAGCAGCTTAGATTTTCTTTTTTTCTTTTTGTTCCTGCAGCCACTGGGGAGGAAAAAAGGATTAGAGACTATCAAAAACTGTTGGCACATTTAGTCTGGTTGGCTACTTAATTTATTAGCAGGAATGGGAACTGCCTCAGGTTGAAGATTTAACATGTTGGCTGGAGGTGGAATAAATCTCTAACTTACCTGTTCCAAAATTGTGTTAATCCTTTCGACTTCACAGTCAATCAAGTATCGCTTTTCCTGCCTCCTGTCCATTTCTTCAATGATGCGCCTGAATTCTTGGACATCCTTTATGTTTCCCACAGACCTTGCTGTCACTTGCCAGTTGTTTTGCACTGCTGCTTCCATAATTGCTTGGAGGATGGAAAATCCTGAAAGAAGGAAAGACAGCTATAATGATTTTTTTCTTTTAAAGTTCTTTCTGTAGGTATTAAAGGTTCTACTGAGTTTTCATTCACAGTCCACTGGGTCTCTGTGAACCTTATCTATTGTGGACAGCAGGCTTAGTCATAACCTTAGCCTTAACCTTCACTACAGTTGGCACCTCTATCTTGTTTTAAAGGATAGAAGATTCTATAACTTGTGGCCACCAGGTTAGGTGTTTATCAAGCCTGTACTTAATCAATCACAGCTGAATTGTTTTTATTGACATGTATTATAAAAATATCTATGGAATAAATGCCAAGAACTTCTTCCTTATATCTGGCTACAATCTTTCCTATCATTGAAGCTCATTTCTTTCATCTCCCACGTAAGCATTCTTTAGAACTAGAGACAGCTTTAGTAGAGATACAACCTCATTATAATATGGCTTATCCTTACACAGGCTCAGCTTTCTTCCTCATGGACTGCTACCAAGCCAACAAAGTAAATTACATCTTTCAAGCAATATAAGTCTAAGAAAACCTGAAAAAAACACCAGTCTATAACAAAGATATACTGATTCTTTGATCACAATATTATGAAAAAGTTCAATCATATTAAATCTTCCTGAGTTCTTCCTGTTTCTCAATTAAATTTACCAGAGATTCTTGCTTTCTCTTTAGTTAATTTATATCAGACAACTATTAATTACTAACACCCTGGATCTATGCCAAATGGAAAAGGGAAAAAAATCTGATGTTTGAGTTTTTGGTAACCTTTTTGGAGTCAGGGTTTGTGAAATTGGGAAGAACAGTATATCTTAAAGTATGAACCACAAGATAGTACAGGAGTTCCTGTGTACTGGTCTTTTAGACTACTTGTGTCTCTATATTATATCATGCCTCTACTTTTGCTTCTGGCATTTGTCCATAATTTGAGTATAATTTCATCAAGTGTTCACATAATTTTGTTGGGCTATGGTCAAAAGTATCTCCCTTCCTCCAATAAATTTAAATGGTTTTCCATTTATATTTAAGTAATGACTAGTGGAAGTGGGTGATGGGTATGATTTGCAAATTGAAAATGATCTGTGGCGTAACGGTTTGGCCACAGGAGGAGCAGAAAATGGAGGAAGCTTGTACTGCCCTTTAAACACATTCCAGGTTCAGTGCTGTCTTGAGCTCACCCTGTAGTGTAAGCAGACTACCATTGGGAATCTTCTTCACTGCACCACAGAAAATGGTATTGACATTTGGAGAGCATGTTTCAGGGAGATGGCAGCAGTGACTCAGCTGGTCATTATGACTCCTTTGTGTGATGGGTGTATGCAGGAAGAAGATCACAAATGAGACCCAAGCACTTAGTAATTTCCAAATGAGCAATTTCAGCATAGGAGCTCAAAATTACAGATCAAATTGCCATTGCTTTAAATGTTAATTCTTACTCTTTTTAAACCAATCACACATATTTATTTCTCAGATTTACATTTTTGTGTGGGTTTTCAATGTGCTCTCTGCTTCAGTGGGATTTGAGGGTACATGGTGGGCCAAGGCATGGGATTAAGAAATAAGCATAGGAAGAAAGAGATTAAAGTATTTGAAAATCATTCTTAAGCAGTATACAATAAGGCCTTATTATTTTGAGTACCACTAATTAACAACTTATGAAAACTCACCAAAGACTAGGTTGAATTTTACTTCTGTACTATTTATGAAGAAAGTATTGATTGAATAATAATGGCAAAGAAATTACACAGGGTGTCTTCAATATATTTAAATTAAACTTTTTAAAAGACCCATTAGCAAAATACAAGTATTTTTGTCTGTTGATTCAAAACCTATATTCTTGTAATCTCTACTAGTTAGTCCTTTTCCACCATTTTGGGGCCAAAGGGACAAGTTTCATCCATTTTCCATGTGATAGTCCCTCACATTTTAAAAAACAGTTTATATATCTCTCTTTTTCTTCCTTTTCTTCAGGGCGAAAGACATCCCAATCCTTCAACAATTACTTTTACGACATGATGATAAGTTCCTTCACCGTTCTTTCACTTATGGGTATTTTTCAATATTTTATTGATCCTGATAATTCAGATTTGACCTGACTAGTGTGAATGATGATGAGATATTGCTTGCTTTGATATGTGCTGTTACTAGGGATTGTTAATATTTTTCAATAACCATGTTATATCATGAATTAATATCAAGCTTGGATTCAACTGAAGCATATCAGTTCTCACTGTAAAACCTTTGCTCTGTAACAACTCACCATCCACGTATCAAGATTCTTCCATTTCTACCTACTTTTATCTTCTTTCCTTTAATTCCTTTACCCCATCCCAATCCTTACGTCTTCCCTGCTTGCACATTTGCTCAAATCTGGAAGATGGTCTTTACCACTTATTCAGTACTCTCCTTGTTACTCAAGGCAATTGCACCTGAATGTCTTTTTTTTTTTTTTTTTTTTTAATTTGGGATATACCAGGTTACTATATATATTTTTATTTTTTTAAATTTATCTTTATTGTGAAAGTATTACAGATGTCCCCCTTCCTCCCCCATTGAACCCCTCCTCTCTACTCCCACCTCCTCCCCAGGCCTTCACCACACCATTGCCTGTCTATGGGTTATTCATATATACATATAAGTTTTTTGGTTAATCTCTTCCCACCCCCTAACCCTTCCCTCTGAGATCTGTCAGTCTGCTCTGTGCTTCCATGTCTCTGGATCTGTTTTGTTTGCCAGCTTCTTTTGTTCATTAGATTCCACATATAAGTGAGATCATCTGATACTTGTCCTTCTCTTACTGGCTTATTTCGCTTAGCTTAATACTCTCCAGGTATGTCCCTTTTTCTGGCATCCCCCTGCCCATACATAGGCCTTTGTGGATGACTCTCTTCCCACACAAATCTTCCCATACTGACTTCTCATTTATTTCTCCTGAGATGAGATTTGAATTCAAGATAAAAGAAAAAGCAATGGAGAAACTGATTTAAGGCACTGTGTGACAAAAATTTAAAGGGGATTCAAAATAAAACTGGTGAAATACATTATACTATACACACATAAAGTACTATGCTGCTGTTCAAAAGATAGCTCAATCTCTGTATAATAAAATGAAAGATTTCTGTAATATAATATTATATAGAAAAAAGTGACAAAATAGCATTTATAGTGTAATTTCAGTTTTGTAAAAAATACATGTCTGTATATGTATAGAAAAAATAGAAGGCACTGGCAGTGGTTTTCTCTAAGGTGTAGGATTGCCAAGAACTTCTACTTGCACTGTCATTTGTTTATGCAATGTTTGACTATCTTACAAGAAGCAAGTATTATTTTCTGTAAGTACTAAAACGATAAAGGTTAAAAAATACAACTCATGCTATTCTCTCAGAGCATAAGCTCCTAGAAGACATAGATGACAGATGAGTGCAGCTGTATATGTTGCCTGCTGTCACAAATGAGAGGTCTCTTACTAAACCCTGATTTTATAGATCTTTTTATACTTGTTCCTTGAACCATGTAAATGTATTACCTATTCAAAATCGCACTGCTTTCTTAATGAGCTTAGGTCTGGGGCCTCCTGGGCTATGAGACTTGCTCACATTTCTGAGCAAGTCACAATGGTGGCTTAACAACGTAGTATCTTTTATCATGCAAAGTTTCTCTGTGTCTGCTTGAGCATGTGGCTGTGTACTTTCGAATCCTGGGGGGAGTGGCCACCTCAATTCAGTACCTGTCAGTGAGCAATCCAAAAAAAGCTTTTATTTGTTTTCGTACTCAATTTATTATACTTTGTTCCCTGTTGTAGCTGACCAAAGAGAATAAATATGAGTTTGAGGGAGAAAAAAGGAAAGAAAAGTTTGTCTCTGGAGGCAGAGCAGAAGCAGGCATTGGTGCTTATAGGAGGTGAGGTGCATAACACCTCCTATATTTTTGGCTTTGTAAAAATAACGTTGCTGTTTTAGCAGCTTCCGAATTGTCCTCCACTCTGAGTGAACTTTAACACACCTTACTTTGTAGTACTGAAAGCTACTTTTATTTGAGCAGCAAATTTTCTCATCTTGATTTCCAACCACTGTTGCTGTCCACCTCCTTTTTCTTCTTTGTTTTAAAGAATGGGAATCACTACATCGGTAACTGGGCAAATGCTAGATTGTCATCTGCATTCAACCAAGATCATATAGAAGCATAACAATAGAAGCGTGGAAAGGTGATTATGAATGAAGAACTGGGCTGCAGCTATTACCAAACCAACCCTACTGGACTGGGAGCTACATATGGCATGTGGCAACTCTTTCTAAACAAGGATGCCATCTGGCTAGTGTAAGGATGCTGTGCTGTACCACCCAAGACCCCCTTTAGCACCAAAGGACTTATTCCTCCAGCTTCTGGGAAAGTTGTTGGCTGAGGAGAGCTGCCTAGTTTAAGGTTATACTGGCTTCCCAGATCAGCTTGTATCTAATAACTGGTTATATGGGGAATAAAGGCACCACCCTTTCACCCCAAATGGGGCAACTCAACTAACTTCAGAGCTCCCTGAAGGGTAGGCTGAGGTCTTGTTATAACTACACCACAGCCCATCTTCTGCCCAAACCTGCTTTCTTCTTTTCCTCCAACAAGTGTCAATAATGAGAGTGCTACTCCCCAATAAACCTTTGCATGCAAATCTCCATCTCAGAATCTGCTCCCAGAAGATTTAATCTGTGCCTGTTAGGTTGACCTCATGACAGGGATGGAAACACAGAAAGATCTCACATCTACAACTGTCAAAGCCATTTTCATAGGGGGAAAGAAGGGCAGAATTTTGCTCAGTGTTCAAAAAGTAAAAGTAAAAAACTGCTCCATGCTGAGCAAATTTAGTATTTTATCTGAAAACATAGAAGAGTAAGAAACAAATTATTGACATATGGAGGTTGGTAATGAAGACATCCAAGGAAATATAGTTGAGGATAATTTTCTTCTTTCTGCTTTGCATCTTCCAGCAGGGTTAGCACTACCTTTTGTTGCTCAAGAACCTGTATCAGATCTCTCAGAGCTACACCATCTATACTTCTGACATGGTTTCTAGCAGTCCCCCAAATGATGGGGGTCTCTCATATTGACAAATGGGCTCCTTGTGAGTGTTAACATTTATAGCATTTTGTGCCTGCCTGGGATTCTCAGAGAATTTTTCCATAAAGCCTCAAAAGGGATTGCTGACCCTCTGGAAATGCTCTAGAGAGGAAAGTTGGTCTTTCCCAGAGGGCAATTCAGTTTTTGTCCCATCAGCAGAATAAGAGTACTTGTCTCTCTATCCCCTTGCTAGCATTGAATAATATATTTGCCCATTTGATAGGGAAATATAAAAATATTCTTTTTTGTTAGCATTTCTTTGATTATTAGTAAAGTTAGTGACTTTTGTCATTTTTGTGTCCATGTTTACTCCTTATTTTGAGAATTCCTTGTTTGTTTCCTTTGTCCACATTTCTATTATGATGTTAATATCTTTCTTATTAATTTATATATTGTATCTGTAATATATGTCACATACTTTAATTCAGTTTACTTGTCAATTAATGTTGCTTGTGATACATTTTGATGAACAGAAGTTAAACATTTTATGAAATTAATATTTTTGTTCATAAAAAAATTATGAGAGTTAGGAAGCAAATGAAAATTTCTCTTCTGCACTTATTCTAGTTCTCACCTGGGTTTTAAACCCAAACCTTATGTGAACCATTCTCTCCATATCTCACTTCTGCGATCTCTATGAGATTTCAGATAAATTTTTCTTGTATATTGTGGCAAAGTAAGAGAACAGAGAAGCTACATATGGAATGTGAAGGTGGTTTCTGAGACAAGTGAAGAGCAAAATAACAGAAGCAGAAGAAAGAGAGAGATAAGCTTCATTCAGTTATTTCATGTTATATTTTTTCATATCTAACAAAACTGATACTCAAAAATCTGAACTCAAATCCAATACTTCAGAATATAATTATTCATGTTACAAAGTGTCATTTTCTTTAAAAAGAATTTAATGGAAAGATTCCCATAGCACATTTGAATCTACATTTTGTTGGTTTGTTGTTGTTTGTTTTCATTTTAACTTGATTTAAACACATTTGGTTTCCACCAAAATCAATATAGTGATTGTCTAAATTTGAGATGCTAATGAAGGAACACTTCTGTGTATGAGGAACTTGAGATGGGAAGATCAAGGACCCCTCTGTGTTTGCATATGGATGTTAGTCTGTGGATTTTATGGAACAGGATAAAAACAAATATTCACTCACACCCACCTCAATTTACCTTGAACAAATTTAAGATTTCCCTGAGGCCTTCATTGCTCATAACTGTGTTTGTTTAAGTTTCCCTTTAATTAAGAGCAGACCCTCTGCAAAGCTTCTCTTCTTTACAGCACCATTATTAAGATGAGACCTTAGCTAATTTATTAAGTCAGTGAACAGAAGGTGGTACCCTCGGTGTCCTAGTTCTGTGTGTCCTTTCTTCTCTTCCAACACAAATCCTTCCCCACTCTAAATCAAACCCTTTACTCATATTAGACTGTTCATGACTGTCTATTTTGCTTCAGTTGTGACCCCCTCCATGCCTTAAAGTAAAGGGACAAACTCTAATGGAGAAATTGAAAAAAACAGTAACTGGGAGAGTATTGTTTGGCAGCTTGAAGTATTCCTGTTATCCAAATATCCCACTTGAGGAGACAAGTACTGAATACTCATCAAGTTTAAAGTTGGCTCTGAAGCTGGCAGTTCATGTAATCCTGCCTTTTCCATGTTTCTCTTTCATCCCGTTCTTCATTATGAACTTTGTCTCCCTGCTGGTGAATTATGTAGCTTCATTCTCCTTGCCATAAGCTGAGAAAGTATGCGCAAATAGATATGTCAGTTTTGTTGAGTGAAAGTAAACTTGCTTTGCATTGTCAGCTGAAAGGAAATTTAAAAGACCATCTGGAGTAGATTTGCTTAACGTCTGGGAAAAGCAGAGTAGGCAAGCCTTCTGATGCTCAACCACACAAGATCTGATATAAAAAAAATAAAAACAACTAAAAGCAACTGGAATTTGGATTAAAGGAAATACTACCATGTATGTGCATAAATTCTTTGTGTTTCTGTTTGGTATCTACATAATTATCTGAGATAGACTACATAAAATTAAACTTATAGAGGGTTTGAGTCATCTCAAAGTTGTTCTGTGGACTGCTGCACACTTAATGGATGTCATGTGATGACTGATCATGCCCATTAATTGAGTTTCTTATATAACATTTTCTCACTTAGCTTTTAATGCCTTGAAATCAGTAATTCCCAGCACTGATCACATGACTGTGTCTCCTAGCCAAGCAAGTGTTGAGTGGCTTGGGTGTTAGCAGGCACTTTATGGGGTACCTGGGAGAGAGAGCTGACTATAAATTTCAACCAAAGAAAGGATGCACTTGCCAGCTCTGGTTGTGTGGCGATGGGAGAAAGGCTTTATGCATGGTTTAAAAAAGGCCCCATTTATAGGTTGGAGGAAGAAGTGCTACCTATTAGTTATAGTATGTCTTCTTCCCAGGTCCAGTTTATTCCAAATAGAACCTAGTGGCCACAATTAAGATGACCTTTCACCTGGCTACCCCTCCTCCAGCAGGGAATGAACTTTGAATCAATTCCTGGAAGTGGGTATATTTTGCTTGAGTATCCAATCCTGGGCTTGGCCTGTGCCTATGGAGTAGTAAAGTGAATTTACTGAGGTGGGACTTGAGCTCAGAAAATATGTGTTTGTATTCCATTAAGCTAAAAGCTTCTCTTTAGGAAAGTGACTTATCTGGAAACATTCTTCAGCATTCTCAATTTTGAGAAAGCAAGGCTAAGCCAAACTTCTTAACATTTCTGAGCTTTGGGTGTGAGGTATGGATAATGGCTACCAGCAAAAAGAAAATGGGGTAGAAAGCGGGGATGAATTTATATCAAAGATGAAAAGGGTCTGGATCTGATTGCAAAGGACTGTGGCTTCCTCTGCCTGCTGGAGTGCTGAGACTTCTTGATTCTGATACTATTGGAAGGCTGTTAAAGGTAATATTAAGTGTAAGCTTTTGCCTAGAGGATACAGAGGGGTCAAAGATATAGTCCTGAGGACAATAGAGAACACACTTTTCCCTTGAGGAAAAAAAGTTCCCTTAACTTAACTCTGTGGTCTAAAAACTGCTTGGGAAACATTAAAATAGGATATGTAAAACTTACAAGGTAAATAAGAATTTTCATGTGTCCCTCCATACTAAAAAATAAACACACATATGAAAACAACACCAAGATCAATGCACTTTGATTAGTTTTTTTCTTTCAATTGCAACTTTTAATGGGGGCATAAGAATGGATTTTGCAGTATGAAGGAAGCTAATGTTTCATCTTGTGCAGGCTTGGGCTCCAGGAAGAGTGGCTGAATCTTGTCTGAGCTGCAGAGAAGTTAGGTTGTCTGAGGCGGCCAGAATTCTCAAATATGAGAGCCAGAATTTAATGATGATCCCAATCTCTTCATTGTACAAATGAGAAACTGAAGACCAGACAGAGAAAATGGTTTACCCAGTGGTAGGTCCCAACTTGATCATGACCACAACACTTTTCTGGTATTGACTTTCAATATGGATGAAAAATGACATTTCTGTTGTGTTTTATGGATAAAGACCCATTTTAGTATTGAGTAAAAGTTAAAATCCAATAGGAAAATCATGACGGATACCCCTTGTAGCTTTGCCTTCAAGACTTCTGTAACTTTCTTCAATACCTTTGCATGGAGGAGCCAGAGATTCCACAAGTAAGTTTATGTGTTAGAGCGTATCTTTTTTTTCAAATCTAGCTGGGACTCCCATTTGATATTGGTGTTCACTCTAATCTATACAACCTTTGAAGCCCATGGCTTGGCTCCTTCTGCCTAATCACACAGTCCTCGGGCAGGGCACAGCCTGCTCCAACATCTTCAATCTGTAATGATTTACTCTGGCTGCCCTCCACAGCTGGAAAAGCCTCACCCCATCCCACAAACCTCTCTTTAATTAAGACTCAGTTCCAAACAAATCTCAACAAAAAGATCACTGCAATTGAGATGGTGGGAAATGAAGGTTCCAAACTCTTATGCCTATTCTCTATTAGCCTGAGAATTTTAGGCTACAGAGGGTAGCCACTATCTCTCAGGGGTTATGGTTGTATGCCATCTTTAAATCATTGCTGGAATAAGATTCCTTTTTTGTATTGTCATGTATAAATTTTTCATCCCTGAGGTTTTAAATTGAATTGCTTTTCTTTTCACTCTCAGGTTTGGGATTTGAGTATAAACTAATATTTATTGAATGCCTCTTTGGGCTTGGCACTATGTTAAGCATTTAGACACATTATCACATTGAATCCTCCCAACAATCCTAAGCATAGGTAGTCTTCCGCAATTAATAGATGAGGAAGTTGAGCCTCATAGAGGCACATGTTTATGACTAAAAGCACATAACTAATAACTTTTGCAGCTGGGATCTACACCCAGGTCTGGCTTCCAAGCTCATACTCTTCTTTCTCCTCATTAGCAGCTAAAATTATTTCTGATATATGTAGTTTCCCGGGAAAGATGGCATCTTACATTTTTCTGTGTTTCTCCATGACAGGGAGGGATCTAGAACACAGTGTTGTCTACCTGAAGACACCCCAGGATTTTTCAGGCCCACTGGGATGCATGCTGTGCAATCAACTGTAAGTTAATGCTTAACAGAAACACAACCAGGGTTCTCTGGATAATGGCATATCTCTCATCAGTTAATCACCATCTCTGCAGTTGAGCTGGAGTAACTAGACTAGGCAGGTTTTATCATTTCTTGTGTCCTTATTTATTTCTCACACTGTCTCAGATGGCCCCTGCTTCCAAAGCAGCTGTTTCTTTCTGACTTCCCTATTTCTGTCACTTTTCCTAGTTATCAAATCTGAACATTGTCTTTGACTCTTCCATTGCTCTAAGCAAACACGATGTCAAATTAATTCATCTTTTCTGTGTCTTTCCCTTTCTTTGCATTCCTGATACTACCAGCTATTTGAAAGTTATTATTCGTATTTGCTTGGGCAACTGCAACAGTCCCAGCTGCTCTCGAACACCATCTTTAACTTTGTCACTTTTTTGATTATGTAATAGGCACGCTCATTCTCAAAAACCTTCAAAAGTTTTTATTTGCCCATAGGATTAAGTTCAAAGGCGGTATTATAAATGTTTCAAATTGCTTTCAATCTAAGATTTACCTTCGAGGAAAGTCTTGAGGGACTTATTAAGCTGGGTAAGTTTATGGTTGATTGTTCCTTTCCAATTCTGGAACTCGGTTTCTTCAATATTCTATTTTGAAGGGTCTCTTGAGGATTGTATAAATAGTACTGTCAGACAGAGTTTGGAGGGTGGATCAAGAACATTCTATTCTGATAATAGACAAATGGGAACCAAGACTTAGAGAAAAGGAAAGAATCTGAAAGAGGAAAAGATAGAGAAAACATCTTTTTAAAAATTTCTGCTCACTTTCCCTCATTGTTTCTAATTAGTGTTTCACTTGGAAATTGACACTTTGGCTAGATCTATGGGCATAAAGCAAAGAGATGTAAACAAGGCCAACCCCACCACTAGGCCCAGTCTCCTTTACCACCAATGGTACAGATTACTAAGAGGGTTGGCTGGGCAAGATGGAGGAAAAAGCCTAGACTCGTCGACTCGAAGGAAGCTAACTGGCCCTGTTAGCCATCAAAATCATGGCCTTGGCTTAATTTAGCCAGAGGATGTACCTAACTGAGCTAACTAGTTTCAAAGGACAAACAGCCAAATGGCTATGACTGAATTTAAGAGTGCTTCAACAAACTAGAATCTGGGAGGTTTCCAGAGAGAGAGAGCCCTGAGTCACTTATAGTTAAGATGCCTGCTACAGGGATGAACTGCTGGGAAACTGCACTGGCTAAGAATTTATTTGAATAAAATGAATCTAATTAGGAACCATGTAGCTAGTCATCATAATGATTGGGTTAGTGGAAGGACTAGTTGACCATGCCCAGAAAGCTTCTGTGCTCATTCAGGCAAAATGCTAGTGACAGAACTTAACAAATTTCTAAGTGAGTTCCTCTTAGCTGGAAATTTGATTTCACTGGCTGATGTACTATGGTCTTAGGTATCATTTTGAAGGAGGGGTGGAGTTGTAGGGTCCTATGCAGATGGAAGTATTTATTAAGCTCTCCAGGAGAGTTACGTAACCAGTTTAGGATGGCAGGGGCAGTGGACAAGAGGGAAAAATTAATGATGGATATTTATTTAGCTGGGAGACTCCATGAAAGAAATGGGCCAGAGCTGGCAATGGGCCACTACAGCAAGATTTGTTCCCATATAGCCCCTAGAAAGTGTAGGTGTGGGACTATTCTGAATTCCTAAATAGGCCCACTTTTAAAACAACCAGATTTGCCAGTGTGTTTTAAAACACTGTTTGACAACCCCCTTAGGCCATAAAACATGTTTATATTTTGGATTGAAACTGCATAATCATAATGGTCTGGAATCTTCTTAGGGGAACCTTCCCATCTGCAGTGTTTAGCTCTGCAAATATCAATGCAACAGAGCATCCTCTAAACAAAATACAAATGTTTTTTAAGGTTTATTTTGAGCAAAGAATACAATGAGCAGCAATGCTAAAGAAAAAAGGATTTAGGAATTATTGTAGGAGGGAAACAAGACAGTGAAATTCTCCATCAAATTTATGTTTTAACAACCTCAGATGTTATATACCTTACACCTCAGAAGAGAAATGGACTTACTCTGTCCGGCACAGCACTGATGTGCTAATGACATCAGGGACCTCCTTAAGGGGTACATTACTCTCCACTGAGAAGCTAAATAGTGAAAAAGGCATAATTTTTTATAACCTTAAAGCTGTGGCAACTGCCCGGTTTAGCTGGCCCCACTTGGATAGAAGATTGTTTTTTTCAGCATGAAATAAATGGATTGTGCCTTGGATGATGTAGCTGCTTTCATTGTCTTAACCACTGATGCAGATCACAGTATGAGTGATGTGGCAGCCGCAGCCATCCAGAGCTGCTGTGAAAGTGGATTCAATGAATGGAGTGGCTGGACTCAAAATGAGTTTGGCCTGCATGATTGCCTTCAGGAAGCAGGGCAGGTGCCCAGGAAGGCTTATTTAAGTAACCCAGATCCCAAGAAAGATAGTCTTTGCCAAGGTCCACATTTGCCACGCCCTCTGCACAGCTCTGGTTACACTAAAGGATTATTTTTGCCTCCATATAAAAGGACACTATTGCTAACTGCTAAGAGAGGTTGCTGTGTCACAATCTCTTACTTTGAGCAGTGCAGTTGAGTTTAACTCATTCAGAAATATGGTATATGTTCTTGCTACTTTAAGTGTGGCCCCTGGATTAACATATCAATTATACAAGAAGACCCTTAAAGATATACCAGACACTTTTGCTACTTAAGCGTGGTTCACGAACCAGGGACATTGCCATCACCAAAGCTACTTATTAGAAATGCAGACTGTCAGGTTCCACCCCAGACTTAAATGAAACAGAACCTGCATTTTAAAAAGCTCTCCAGGTGATTTGCAGCACATCAGAATTTAAGAAGCACTAGTCTGGTCATTATCATATATCTACTGAGAAACAGTTAACACAGTTTGGCTTGTTAACACAGTGGGTGATTCAGAAGTAGGGAAAGCCAAGGCTTCAGTGGAGGTTATGGATGAGAAGTGAACAGTGTAGGGCTAGAAGGGGAACAGGACAAGAATTAAAAAAAAGATTGGAGAGCGACTCATTTGCTCAACCCAGGCTCAAGACAAGACTCTTGACAACATACTAAGCTATTTTAAAAAATATATATGTTTTTATTGATTTCAGAGAGAGGAAGGGAGATATATATAGAGAGAGACAGAAACATCAATGATGAGAGAGAATCATTGATCAGCTGCCTCCTGCACTCCCCCTACTGGGGATCAATCCCAAAACTCGGGCATATGCCCTGAACCGGAATCCAACCCTGTCCTCCTGGTTCATAAATTGACGCTCAACCACTGAGCAACACCAGCTGGGCATGCTAAGCTATTTTTGCTGGTGGTTCTATGATGCAGTGAGTAGCAAGTCAGAGTCCTCAGCCACTGGGGATATCCCAAGGCTCCAACCAAGACAGACCGATGGAAAATTCTAGCATTACTGGGCTGGAAAGAACTCTTTAGTACTCAGTCAAATGGAAAACTTAACCATATCTATTACTCTGTTGTCTTGCCTTTCCCATCAGTCATAGAGGCTCACAAGGGACTGTAGCCAAACAATACTTGGCAGGGAAACTATAGGCATAGTGGTTCCCCATACAGACATGAAGAGCTGCATGTAGGGAAGACCTTGGAGTAAATCCTACAGTAAGGAGCAGCAAAGATCCAAAGGACTGTACCCAGTCCTTTTGCCTAAGCAGCATGGAGACTGTAGATACCTGATGGGAAACTCAAACCTGCTCATATGTGGAGAATGGGAAGTTAAAATACAAGAGGAAGAACTGCAGTATTGTTACCCCTTAGTTGTGTTTTTGTCCTATGTGAAATTCTGCTATTTGATTCCAGGTTTTGAAATGATGCACAATTTTTGCCTCCAGTGATTGTTGCCAGAGAACAAGTTTCATAAATCCCACATCAAATCCTACCAACTTTAAGCCATCCAGTTTTTGTTCTTGAACCAACCACAAAGCCAATATGAAAATACAAAGAGAAATGCTGTCCTCTTAGTATCCCCCTCCCCCCACACACCCGAACCACAATTTAGTCAGCAGAGCTGATAAGATATTTACATTGATGACAATTCTGAAGTTGGCCCTCAAGGCATCACAAGGTTGTTTCAAAGGTGAAGATGTTGTGAGAACTGTATCCTGATTTTGCCTTGATGGTGGCTATTTTGGAGATGAAAGGCTTGTAAACTGTTTCCTGTCCCTAGAGCCTGATAGTCCCCTGTGCCATTTTAATTTGAGCATTTTGGATTAGACTAGAATGAACAAGCAAGGGAGGTTAATTATCCTAATTAGAAAAGAACTAAAGCCATGGCTCTTCTAGGTCAGACACTTGGACAAACCTCCCCTGGCTCTAATCTTTGGGCATTAGCTTGTCACTTGAATGCCAGAGGATACACAAAGCATCCTCCCCAAACTTATGCCAAAGTCTCCAGAGCAAGACAGAGGAAAATTCTTTTCAGGAAATGGTGCATGATCAGCCTGTGCCCCAGGGAGAGAGAGAGTTATCTAGAGGTAGCAGATATGTGGGCACAGGTGGATGGGTACAAGTGTGTTTGTTGGTTGAACCCCAAGCTCCCCTACTCTGTAGTGCCAAGCAAGCCCAATGTAGCTTGGAGAAATACTGCTGTTGTGATCATTTCTAAAGATATGCATTATTCCCTGAGCCTCTTGATATTCTATCTTCAGCTTGTTGAGGATATTGGTATCTTTATGGAAAGTAAACTCTTCTGGTATTCTGCTGATACTTCTTGGATCAACATTTTGTTGTTGGATTTATTGATTCCTAGATGCAACACCTTCCTCCTCCTCTTTTCCATGCACCATTTATTCTCTGAATAGATCAACCCTGCTCCCAGTCTAGAACATGCTTTAGATGACGCATGTGAAAATTCTTAGCACAGTGTCTAACACGTAGTAAGTGTTCACTTAATATTAGTTTACCCACTTTCTCTTACTAGAAAAGAGTGTGTTGGGACACAGCCCCAAAAATCAGTTGTTCTGATCTCTGAGCCTTGTACTTGATGTATGATATGTGGTCATTTTGTGATTTGGTGACATAAAGGGAAGCGTAAATCCTCAGACAAAGCTAGAGTAGTGACTGTGTAATATTAAGATCAAACTGGCCTATTAGCTAAGCATACTCAACAGATAGGTCTAGTATTTGCCTTTGAATTATCCACATACCCAAGGGATGAATGAAAAAGAACTTAAGCTCCATCTTTTAAAACAGGTCTCAGATTTTTTAAATTTTATTTTTGTTTAAAATATTACAGATGTCCCTTTTTCTCCCCAATGTCCCATTCCACCCTGTCTCATCCCCCTCCCCAGTCCCTTTCCCCACCATTGTCCGTGTCCTTGGGTTGTGCATATATGCATATAAATTCTTTGGTTACTCTCTCCTCCTCCACCCCCCACCCTCCTCCATCCTTCTGACATCAGATTGTTGAGTGATCAATCTGTGGATCTATTACAGTTTGCCTTATTCATACAGAATAGTCCAAGAACATTAAGATCAATGACTACTAACAGAATGATAGAGTGAGTAGAGGTCTCAATAGACCATTTAGTCTATCCATTCTGGCTTCCCCCACCCTCCCATCTCCAGCAATCCTGTCTACCTGCTCTTTAAAATGAACTCTTCTTGATTATTTGCAATAAGGACAGGGAATCAAGGTGTGAATAGTAACAAAAAATGGATGCACTTAAATTCACTTGTATTTAATTTTAGATTTTTTATACTTTATAATTGAGTATATGTCTGCTTGATATGAGAGTGAATTTAAATATAAAAGCCTGGTGCTAGAAGAAACTTATCTCTGGTGCATTTTGTACTTGCAACTCTCTCCAAGCTCATCTCTTAGACTTTACAAAATACTCACCCATGGAGAATTGCCCTTCTCCAAATCTTCCCTAGTGCAGATGGGGTAGTTGTCAGTTTTAAAAGATGAATGGAAAATAGATAGAGGGTGTTTGACATATTGGGGGTAAAAGTAATTAAGAAAGATGGGTGCTAATGATCAAACTCAAAAGCAGTATTGATATTGTGGATAACTCACCCCTATAATTGGGCAAGGTTAATAAAGTAGACAAGTCCTCTGAAGTCTCTCAGTGTTTATTCTTGGTATAAGAAGTATCTAGGATCTCTGTAGAAAATTTATGTAGTGAGATATATAACTTATACAGACAATATAGTGCTCATGTAGTCCTTTTTCTGATTTCTTGGTCTTGTTTATTTTTTCTTTGTTTTGTTAGTAAGTGGAACAAGTTACCCTCCAGTAGTCAGAATTGGCAGCAGAAATTTACTTTGTGTTTGGGTGGGTGTAAGTTCAAAATCGGGTCATCTGGTGTAAACTGAATTTGAAGGTAAACTTTTCTTGGACTCCTAGAAGCCTAAGTCCCAAGTTTGATGACTGTGGCTCATGAAAGCTTTTAGAGCAAGTTTTTCTTGTGGGAAGAAGTATGCAAGTGCTAGATTTATTTGTGGGGTGATTTATGTCCTCAGAAATATTTAGCACTATAGAACTTTTAAGATTTTCTTTTTTTGTCATTGAAGCTTGATATTATCGCCATTTAAGGGAGGAAGGATCAGAAATGCATTTTGAACCTACTGAGAGTTGGCAGAGAAAACCTTAAGAAGATAAGGCATTTTTGTTACGACTGCCACCAAATCTCAAGACTGCATGCAGCATTATTGACAGTAATATAATCTCTTATTTATTTTATCTGATTTATTTCAAGACTCCCTTTTTGCCTTTCAATTAATAATACAAACAATTTCAAACTACCTCCAGGCCAGTGTAACCTCTTGGAAGCAGTTGTCAAACTTTCTTTTATTTAATTACTTATTTAATAATTCTATGCTTGTCAGATGGACTTCTGTTTTTACGTGGGAGTTGGTTTCTTAGCCCTTTTGAGGATAGTCATCAAAGGGACTGTGCTAGCCTTTCACAGATGGAATCAGCAAAACCTCTGCCCTTAGTCAACTTGGGCTAATAGTCCTGAGACTGTCTCCCTGGCCTTTGGTACCTCAAAGGCACTGAATGAGAGAGGGAGCCTCAGAGGAACTATTTTCCTCTGAGGTAGGGCCTGCTATAATTATGCATAATGCCACAAATGTAGAGGCCATGCAAGAGATCATAGAGATGACATAATCACAGAACATCAGAATGGAAAGGGACCTTAGGTATCATCTAACTTAATCTTTTTTAAAAATTGATCTTAGAAGAAGGGAGAGAGAGTGAGAGAGGAAGAGCGAGAGCGAGAGAGAAACATTGATATGAGGGAGACACATAGATCAATTGCCTGACTGGGGATCAAACCTGCAACCTGGGTATGTGCCCTGATCAGAATTGAACCCTCCGCCTTTTGATGTACAGAATGACCAAGGCTAACCTAATTTTTTTAAATTTATGGATGCATACACTGAGGACCAGAGGGAAATGTGGCATGCTCAGAGAATTGTAAAGGAAGGGAAGGGAAACAGTGCCTTCCAAGAACATGTGTGGAATTTTCTAAGTACTTGAGTGCCTGTCAAAAAGTCCTCGTTGTTATTGAAATACTATTGAAAATATCTCTCTGACACATGTAAGTCTACTTTTCTTATTTTATAAATATAACCAAGTGAATATGTTTGATGCCCAAATATCTTGCAGTATTTCAAGGTCATCATTCTGCACATAGGTGGTCATTGCCTAGAATTGTAGAAGTCAAAAGTAGAAGCAGTTGGCCAAATATGTACTGACCTTAGAGCAGGCCAAAAAATTGTCACTTTTACTAAATCTCTGATATCACCTGCTCTTTAAAAAAAAAATAATTTGTTTCTCTCTTAAAAATTGTGGGCAAAAATTCTGGCTATTTGAAGATTCTGACCCATCAAACTCTGATTGATAGATTGAAATTTTACTATAAAAAGATAGCTGAATATTATTTTGGAATCTTAAATTAAGGCAGACACATGATACGCCTTCATTGGATTCTTGGGATTAGCACTAAAACGGTGGTTTTTGGGTTGTGGGAGGTCTCCCCACAGAGGAAGTGCCTGAAGCAATCCAGGATGCTCCTGGAGCATGGAAGATGGAAGTCAGGGTAGAGTAGTTGAGATTGTGGGGCTAAAGAACATGGCCTTATTGCAAAGAGTGGCACTAGACCAATACTGCCCTAGTGGTAACTTCAAAGCATGAAGCATAGAGGAAATCTGAGGGGAAAGTAGGGACATTTTAATTACACTGCCTTCCCAGATACTCATTTCCTTAAAATGATTAAAAAATAAAGCATATGGTTCTCGTAAATGGTTGATAGACCACTCTCAGTGGATACCTCACTGGGTGAATTATACATTTTAATTCACCTTAATATCCTTTCCTGTATACAGTATATTGTCACCCAAACCATGGTGACAAATATTCCTTGAAAGTATCCTTTTATTTCTCTAGAGAGTACCTGACTAGGGAGAACTAAGCCTTCCTACTTGGACCAAAACACTTCTCTGAAAACCAGTGAGTGGATTTTGTGACTTGTCAAATGACAAAGCTAGATCCTGCATTTTGTTCTCATGGAAAAAACAATAATATGGAAATTTAAGACTAGTCATGAATAGCCATTCATTTAACAAGCCCCCATTAAAAACCTTATTACATACAAAGCTTTGTACTAAGTTACTGTGGACAATATGAAGATGAATTTCAGGTATAGGCTACACATTGCCATGTGGATTATCAGCTTTGGTAAATGCTTCCACTTTCTGCTCCAGTGAATTAAGTGGACTATGCCTGTCCAAATTGAAATTTGAAAAGAAAGTAATATAATTATTTATTTGTGTGCAAGAATGAGTAATGCCATTTAAGGGCATTTAGATCTGCTGATTGTACTTAACACTGTGTCCCACTGTTTATTGCTGTAGTAATTGTCTGTGTCAAAGTAATTTCTCAGAGAACATAGTGTAATTTATCTCAAATCTGAGTTAAATGATATGAATGTTTCAGCCCCTTGAATAGTAGCAGGAGACACAGGCTTTCAAATGGTGTGTCGAGGTAGGGTAGGAGATGGGGAGGGTGCTGCTAATGGGAGGGGCAGATGGACCATTTGATTCATGAGCATAGGGTAAGAAAACAATATCCTAAACATTTATTTACATACTTTTCTCAAAGTAAATTAAGCAGCAGCAGCACAGGCTAGAGACAGCATAGGTCAGTAGTAAGAACATTGGGCTGAAAGTCATGAGACCTGTAATCTGGTCTGTCCCCTATATTGATCTAGTTGTGGGACCTTGGATAAATTGCTCCACCTCTCCAAGCCTGCCAAAGTAGAGTTAATTGTACTGGTCTTAGTGGTCAGAACTAAAGATGACTTATCTCTTATGTCTAAAAATTGAAGTGTACCCAAAACCCAGTAAGAACTAAAAATATTTGTGATCAATCTGTTCCTAGCCAACTTGGGTTTCATTGGGACAATTATTCATTTCCTTTCTTATAGATCCTAATTTTGACTCAGTGAGCATCTGGCTCCAGTTATGGGCCATGACGCTTAAATTATAATGTACTTTGGATGGTGCCCCTCTTGGAGGGTAACCATAACTCTGAATGCTTCCTGGGTATGCTATTTAAATATCCAACTCAGCATCCTGCGATATAAAGAACCCTTCCATGCCATTTGTTATGATAGGTGCTGTGAGGCACGACTGATTCCAGGGACTCAAATGTACAATAAATTCGACTGCACTCTGCTGGCAGTGTACATAATTATAAAATGCAGAATGCTTGTTATTAACTAGTCTCATGGAAAAGACCTACTGTGCCATGGAGGATATATTTTGGAATAGAACTACAAGCAGTGATTGATTTTTTAAAATTCACATCTCTTCTATCCTTTTAATCATTCATCCTCTAAGAACTAGCAAACATTTATAGACATTTAATGAATGGGGAGCAAGCACCATTCCCAAAGGCTGATAAAAATTGTTTGTTTCTTAAGTGAAGATTGAGTTCTGGTTTTGATTTTAATATAAAATTATTTAACATAGCATTTTTTTTTAGATGTTAACAGATTTTTTAATTTTTATTATTTATTTATTTATTTATTTATTTATTTTTATTTATTTTTTAAATATAATTTTTATTTTTGTTTAAAGTATTACAGATGTCCCTTTTTCTCCCCAATGACCCTTTCACCCCCCCCCGTTCCTTCCCCCTCCCCAGTCACTCTCTGCACCATTGTCCCTGTCTTTGGTCACTCTCCCCCCCTCCACCCCCTCTCCCCCTTCCCTCTGACATTTCGTCAGTCTCAACTATGCTTCCATGTCATAGCATTTTATGGTGTCTATACAGAAACTGATACCGAGATATAAATCAGCTGGGAATTATCAAAGGAGCCTGCTAATAGTTATAAAAACAATGAAAGCCATTTATTATCTTTAACTGTTTGAATCCTAGTTGGGTAGACTATCATTCTTTGGCCAATACTTATCCCCAGAAGACAGACTTTCATGCCCATTAAAGATAAAACAATAAAAACACTAAAAGCATGCACACAAATCCTTCTTCTGCAGTGAAGCTACAACAATTAATTGTACGATCCTTGAAGAGGAAGGAATGCTCATAGGGAATGACGGAAAGCCCTAACTAAGGTTGACACCAGATTTCATTCTAGGGAAAAGTTGCAGGCATGTAAGAACAGAAACTGGCTTTGCTCAGTTGATGCTGGCTCATGAACCTTAGTATGGTGCTTCCCAGGGGGTGATGCTACTGGTCTCCTGTTCCAGGAAGTATTGCCAGCCATAGCTACAGAGATATACAGGGAAGAGCAAAAGTAGGTTTATAGTTGTGAGTACATGAAACAGAGTTTATTCTTGTATTATTTATTGATTGTCTTATTTTCCATACAAACAACTGTAAATGTGCTTTTGTCCCACCCTGTATGCCTTCATTATGGCTTCTTCCTTTCCCTGTTTATAAGGGTTTTCCTGTTTACAAAGAATTTCCTCTTTGAGCACAGGAAATTCTAGAGCTAGCTTCTGTTAGTGCTGACTTCTCACCAGAGAGTCAAGGCTGCAAGGTATCAGAAATCATGGGTTCCCAAGAGTAAGGAACCTCCATACAGATGCTCGTCTGTGTAGAAATATGATAGGGTGACTATAACTTTATCAGGTTACTCATTAAAAGTAACTCTTGAAATTTAGCTGTCTTCAGTTTTATTTTTAAAAAATATTTTTTATTGATTTCAGGGAGAGGAAGGGAGAGAGAGAGAGAGAGAGATAGAAACATCGATGAGAGATACATTGATTGGCTGCCTCCTGCACGCCCCCTACTGGGGATCGAGCCCAAAACCTGGGTTATGCCCTAACTGTAATGGAACCGCTGCCTTTTGGTATACAGGATGATGCTCCAATCAACTGAGCCACACCCACTAGGGCGCCAATAGATTTTTTTTTTTTTTTTAAATTAGTAAGGAGTCTTTGGTTGCAGGAGTTCTTAAGTCAGGTTGCAAACCTGACTTAAACTAACTTAAAAACACACATTATTATTGGCTTATGTAACTGAAAAGTGTAGAGATCAAATGATATCACTTGTTTCTGCTTTGTAAATATCAAGTTTTGACTTAAATTATCTATGCCTCCATTTTTTAGTCTGAAAAATGGTATAATAATAATAAATCTACTTCATAGAATTATTGTGAAAATTAAGTGAGTTAATGCATGTGAAGTGCTTCCAACAGTGCTTGTCACATATTGAGCCTTATATAAGTGCAGTCTATTTTTATTGTTATTATTTTAATATGCAATGTCTCTTCTTTCTGTATTTTTCCTTTATGTATTAACATCCCTTCTCCCTCTTGCTTCTACCCCCAGTAGCTTCTTTTATTCTCCTTCCTATGTCCTTTCCCTACCTATTCTATTTATCCTAGTCCACAAGTTATTATTAGTCTCCCCATCCACCAGTTCCAATGTCTCTTATCCATAGAAATGTTATGTTGGGTGGATTTCATATCAGGTATTGGCAAGCAAAAACACAGGAATGCACTGGATGGTAGAGTAGAAACAAATGCTTTCATTTATTCCACTGAAGTTCTGCCCTTTCATCAGCCATATTATCCCCCTCAAACTTCTTCATATAGTCTTTCAGAGTAAGGATTTATTAGATACCTTCTGTAATTGTCTATAAGACACTGCACTGGCCACTTTACTACACTCTACTTCACTTAAGAAATGGTCTAAATACCCCAGTCCAGATATACCTCTTGATTCAAACAGAAGCTTTTCAAGAACACGTGTCATGATTGTCTGACATCTGACACATTCCAGGACTCTGCCACTCTCCTGCTTCTCTCTCAACACTTTCTGTCCCCAGGAGTCCAGTGGCCACCTGCTCTTACTTACCTATCCTGATCTTCCTTTTGGGACACCTCACTGAGTTCTGCCTGGGCCCTAAACAATAAACCACCCCTTTCCTATCTCTCAAATAAAGCACCTGTTATATGTATCATACCTTTGGGGCCCTGATCTCATCAGATAACAATGGGCCAAACAGATAAACTAATCTCAGATAACATGTTATCTTCCCTGGGAATGCACCTGCCACCAGAAGGCCCTTATGAAACAACATTAATGGAACTTTCACCCTGATAGGCCAAGGAAAACAAAATCTGAAAGCAAGAAGTTTCTTCTCAAATCACATCCCATAAGTAGTTTTGCCAGCCTGCAAGTAGGTCGATTTTGAAGAGTCTATGCAATGTGATCCTACTGGCCACTACCACACTTCCCCAAATTCCTTTCTATTCTGCCTTTACTAAAAGCAAATTGTTACTGAGCTTGGCTTGCATACTGCAGGAATTATCTGATTGGTACCATCTGCATCCTTTCTTTCCTGAGAGCCATTTATTCATCTTTTCTTGGAGAGAGAATCATCAGGAACAAATCCTTAATAGAAATCATTCTAGAGCTCTTAATCATTTTGCCTTTGCTTTTTTGAGGGGCAGAAGTCTTCAAAGCTTTTTTTCAGGTCATAAGAAGTCCTTTGTACTGACCAGTCAGCAAGTAGGATGAGATTGGAAACTGTGTGGGTAGGTTAGCTGGCACCTAAGGTGCCTGTACCATTGTACTGCTGTCCATAGCTGGAATCTATTCTGCAGTCCATCTTCAAAAACAATTTGCAGTACTTCCAGGCACAAATCCAACTTAAAAGCAGGAAGAGATTTGCATGCATAAAATAACTCTGATGCATGGTTTTAAAAAAATGACCCTTATAGCTAAAATTCAAAGGGCTTTCTTTGTGAAAGTCCATATCTGGAGAGGGTTAGCTGATGTTTGAGACTCTGCCCTCAAAGTATATATCTCAAAGATCAGATGAAATTACATTCTCAAAGTCTAGACGTTAGTTTTGGTAATTTACCCCTGTGAAGAAGCTTCGTTCTTTGAATTCTGGATAGCCTGAGGCAAGAGTCAGATGTCAAACCACATCGCACAGTGTTTGGCACCTAGTAGGTGCCCAGTGTGTATTGGTTGAACTGAAGGAGAGTGGCCAAAGCTTTCCTTTGGTTTTTGGCTGGCACTGCTTGTTGTCTACCCAAGATGAATTTCCTCTTCTTTTCTAGCATAATCCTGGTTTTGTTTAAGGTGGCAATGTGCCCAGCTAAATATTCCCTTTCCCAGTCTTCCTTGCAACTGATATTGAGTAGTGGGGGGGCATGTAATATAGTTCTAGCCAAGGAGATTTAAATGAAAGTCTTTTGGGGGTTTCTGGCAAAGATTTTGTTTTTATGATAAAAGGTGATAGATATGGTTGGTACTGTACTTTCCTCATCTTCCTGCTTCTTAGAAACGCTGATGTCACAGTCATCTTGTGGCTATGAGGCAAGAACCGTGAAGGTAAAAGTCAACATGCTAAGGATGGTAAAGCAGAAATGAAGAGCTTAGGTTTTCAATGGCATTCTTGAACAGCTGAACCAATGCCTGCAAACTCCTACTTGGAGTCTTCTGTTTATACATTTTAAAAAATCCTTTTTGTTTAAACCACTGATAGGATTTTGTTCCTTGCACTTTAATGTCATCCTAATAGATACATGCCTTTCTACCACCACGCTTCCAGGAGGTTAAAGCTAGTTCCTGGCTATTCAGTGTGCTTCACTAGGGCTCTTAGCCCAAGTCAACCTATTACACCAGTGTGGCTAGCTTCAGGTCTTTTTCTGACCACCATCCACTACAACCAATAAAACCAAAGCTTAACCTATTCTTTGTCTTATTTCCTCAGGGCTTTGCGAAGTGATAGAGGCTAAATGAATAGATGCCAATGTGTTAAAACTTTAAATTATAACAGAGTTCTCCAATGTGTTAGCATCAAAGGGTAGCTCCTTCCATTCCAACAATTGGGTTCTGGTAGCTGTGGCAGGGACATTAAAGGATACATTTGGGGCCAGGGGAAGATTTTGGGTGTCCATTAACCCCAACTTGGAAGTGATCACCTTCAAAAGGTCTGGTTCCATTTAGAGCTATTGTGGGGATGACTTTTTATTCCTTTCACAGATTTTATTTAGTTGTCAGTAACATTTGCATGATTCTGAAAAGTAATGCAAAAAAGAACAGTGGATATGTTGCTCTGCAGAATTGTAAAAGTTACTGTGCTATATAAATTGAGAACATGATTATGATGTCTAATTCAAATACATTTTTATAAGATATACATTCTCCTAAACATACACACACACACTGCTTGAGCAGAGAGAGCAAGAGAAACAGAATGTACAAGTTCATTAAAGCTGAGCATTGATGAATGGCATGTGGTGGGTGCCCCCTCCTATATAGAGGACTCACTTGTTTGTCTGTATGTCTCTGTGTCCTAGCAACCTATGCCCCCATGGTGTTTTGTGACCTTCATTAGTTACTCTATTGTGTGTGGAACTGTATTGAGAAGGGCATAATGAAAACAACACAAGTTATACAGTGACCAGCTAAGGAGACACAAAGTATATATTTGCTTTAACTCAACAGTGAACCAAAAAGCAAAATCACTGGCAGATATATAGCTGCCAATGCAAGTGAAAGGATTGCATTTCACCTTCAAACTCCCAAAGTCATCCCCACTCTAGAAAGGTAGGAAGAGGAGCATACCAAGTAATGAGCTGACAGTATTTCAGTGATGTAGAATGAGAGTTCCAACCTTTGTGTCTGACTGTGTTTCTAATCAATGTTGCTCTCAGTAATTTTTCTCATCTCTCCCTCCCTCCCTCCCTCCCTCCCTCCCTCCCTCCCTCTCTCTCTCTCTCTCTCTCTCTCTCTCTCCCTCCCCTCCCTGCTCTCTCATATCTTAGTATACCATTTTAATATAAACTATGACATTTCTCAGAACATTGAAAAGACTAAAGTCAATATGGAATGTAAATGGCTTTGAAATATCTCCAGGATATGTCATAAAGAAACAGGAGATATTAAAATTTAAAGAGAGAGAAAGTATAAATGTAAAATAAAAGCATCTTGAAAAAATAAAAATTTCTTTTCTCAGTGGGTGGAATTTGTCAAGGATTTAGGTACATGTGCTTTAGTAACCTGAGATATATCCCAGGCAAATGGATTCATGTGGATTGGAGGGGTGGTCCTGTGGAAAGATGAAGGAGGGGGAAATCTGGTGTCTCTTAATCTCACAAAATTTCTTATGGGACGTGTAGACCCAAGAAAGAGGGAGTGGTAGTCAGTTAAGAGAAATGAAACTTTCCTTAAGGTCCTTGTACAAACCTAACATTGATTATACCCTTTTTCTAGCGGTTTTCCAAATTTAGTGTGCATCAGAAACAACAATAACTTGGGGCACATATTCCCAGGTCTTACTTCTGGAAATCCTGATTTACTAGGTCTGAAGTTGGTCCTGTGATTTCCATTCTTAAAAAATACTCCAAGTGATTCTGCCTCTGTTTATTTGGGGATCAGACTTTGAGAAGCACTGCTTGTGGGGGGAGAGACAATTCTCTCTGCTGCCTCCTTCTGGACTCCAAAACACTTCCCTTTTCTGGGCCGTTGTCTTCTCATCTGTAAAATGATGATTTAGACTAGCTTTCTTTGTTTAACACTCTCAATGTGTGTGTTTTGGGGAATTTATTCTTTAAAGATTTGCTATTGCTGTCATTATCATTATTATTATTATTATTACTACTTAAATGCTATATTTCTGGAGTTTGCATTCCTTAGCTTTTATTATTATCTTCAAAATGAGTCAACCCACTGTTCCTGCTCTAATTTGGTCATTTTCTGAATTTGAACATCTTAGTACCTGCCTTAGCCTCTGGTCTTGGCCAACTAGCAGGAGCCGAGTGCTATCCCCTCCCTTGGGTTCATTTCAGCTTCCGTAGTGTCAGTCCACAAAGTTGCCTGACACTAGCAAAATTTTAAATTCTGGAGTTGTGAAAATTGTTAATTAGGCTTGTAAACATTTTCCACTTCACTTCCCTAATATTTTTTGGTCATGGAACTCTTCCCATTGTTACTTCTGAGGTCTGTGCCTGGTGCTTAATTACATTTGGGCAGCCCTGCTGTCTGTGCATCAGCCTGGCCACGCCCCTTCAGCCTGCCTTACTGTTTGCTTGCAATATGCCTCCTGAGGCCCTGATCAGTCTCAAAGAACACGAGGTTTGGCATTTGCCAAAACTTGTTCTTTTCTCATTTATCAAAGAGCAGAATAGAGTAGAGCAGAATAGCACAGCAGATGGGTGTGTGTGGAGGTGGGGGTGGGGGAGTTGATAATGAGAAGCAAACAGGACTAGCTATATTTTCTAAAAAGGCCTAGTGACATTACTTTTTTATCAGGTACAAATGACTAAGACCAGTCTCATGATGGGTTGGATGGTATACATTTCTCTTCCCCACAGCTGCCTTCTCTCTACCTCACCACCTCCTGCCTCTCCAGCACAGTGTTACAAGGAAGCAGATGCCCAATAGGGACTTTTTAATGGTAATTCTCAGTGGGCCAGATCTTACAATTATAGTAGGGTTGCCAGATTTAGCAAATAAAAAATCAGGAAGCCCAGTAAATTTGAATTTCAAATAAATAATGAATAATTGTTACTGTTAGTATATCCAATGCAATATTTGCTACATACTTATACTAAAAAAAATCTGGAAATCATAGTTAACTGGACATTCTGTGTTTTACCTGACAACTCTAAATTAGGCAGAATAGATGGTCACTTAGATAGCATAAGTTAGAGACCTGAGAAATTTATTTACCCAGTGATATTGCCCTCAGTGGCCTGGCTCCTTGCTTGAAATCCTTGCCAGGCAGGCATACCTTGTTTTATTGCACTGCACTTTATTGTACTTCACAAATGTTGTGTCTTTTGCAAATAGAAGGCAAGACCCTCCACCAGCAAAAAGATTACAACTTGCTTTATTGCCATGGTCTAGAAGTGAACCCACAATGTCTCTGAGGTATGCCTGTACACAGTGTACTTGAGTTAAGGCATTAAAAGCTTCTGTCAAAACATGTGTATGACCCAGGAAAAGTTGTATTGAGCCATTAACCAGTATTAATTCCCTATCACAGGTTAAGTCTATGGGTGAATTCACTGGTCATCTCATGGGAAAGAACAAGAACCAGGGTGGTACCCATGAATGGACACCAGAATGGAGAATCTAGAGTAACATCATACACAAAAAGTTACCTATATGATAAGATTGAATAGATGTTGGGTACAGTCATGGGCATCCCAAACTACTTCCCCCACCTACAGCTGCAATGCTTGATAGGTTACCACTAGTTTTCCCTTTGAGTTACCATTGCTTTCTCTCCAGGCATCCTACCAGAAGAGAGGCAGTCTTATATGATAAAAAGATCCCAGATCTAAGAGTCAGAGTTGAGTTCAAGTTCTAATTGCAACTCACTAGCAGTGTGACTTAGGTTGGAAAAGCAAAATGTGTCCTCTCTTTTATGTTTTTACCTCTAGGACTGTAAGAATGATTCTTGCCTTGGAAGTCTTGTAAGATGGTGAGGAATGAATGAAACACTATATGTATAAGTGCTTTGAAAAGAAGTACTGGCAAAATTCTTTAGCAATATTAAAATGCATGTCCTCTTGGGAGGAGTAGCAGAGTACTGATTACATGGTGTATCACATAACTATCCTTCCTGAAGGGAAGAGATGGATCCAGAGGAAGGCTAAGGATATCAATGATGGTAGCTGCTTTGGGGATAGTGCAGTGAAGAGGAAGGACCTAGGCAAAGCAAGCTGTGACTTTTTCTCCTGCCCCCAAATAAATTGCCAGATCTAGCATTTTGCCAGCGACTGACCCTATGGCATGAGATCAGAGCAGGAAGGCAAGACTGGAGGGAGGAGGTACGGAAGACTCCCTTGAAATACTGCGGGTGGCATTCACAAGCTCTCAAGGAAGAGGTCCAAGTTTAGGGGGGCAGGTGGCCAGCGGAGGTTTTGAATCCACCAGAGGAAATTATCCTCCTTCTGTGTGCCCAGGACAAGATCTCGGAGCCAGGGAATGTTTGTAAATGGGCTCTCTCATTTAAATAAATCCCACTTAAATATTTATCAGATCATGAATATGCATGTTTCTCTCTCAGTGCTGGAAAGAGAACAGGCATGTAATTTTTAGATGGCACATAAATAATGTAAGGGGGAGAAAAGGGATCTTTGTTCTGTGTTGACTGTGTATTTACAGCATCTCAAGAGGTCTTGAAATAATGAACTGATTTTTCCCTTTCCCAGTCTCAGTGTGCACATGGAGTTTCACCTTTCCTGTTTTTAGGGTGATTTGCACTCATTTGTATCCTCACAGAAGGAGTTCTGAAAGCAAGAAAATGAAGATGGTAGTTTCAATTATTAGTGAGTTAGTTAGTCATAGAAACCCACATGTTATCCTCTTGTTAACTGGCTATCCCCAGATCAGACTGAGACAGGAGGGGGCAGGGAGCAGAGCATCCCCCAATTCAGATGCTAAAAGGTGAAGGCCTAGAAGGCATTTCTTTAAAAAGCAAGGTCACTGAGGTGTGTAACCACTGTCCTCCCCAGCCATGAGAACTTGGACTTGGCTCTAGGCATCCAGCAGAATTCTAGGGAAAAAGGAACTGGAAGATTTTGATAAAGGGAGGTTAGAACATGAGCAGGAAAGGGAGTACAGACTGACTATGCCTATTTCAACCTTCTATTTGGCTGATAACATGTTGTGACTAAAGACCAGTGTGTGAGCATGTGAGAGAAGATATTCCCCTACCTCTCAGTTTTCTTTTCTGTATTCTATGTTCCTAACTGTCCTTCCACAGCTGCACAGTCATAGCTTTGGTATTAGACATGCATTGCCTGCTTTCTATACTTCTCTATCAGTATGAAGAATTGATAGAGGACTAACTTATCTTTTTGCCCTAAAGCATCTTTAAAAATAACATCCTTTCCTTGTTCATAAGAGTGTTGAAAGTTACTGTCTGTGGAGTAGTAGAAAGAACACTTTACTGGGAGTTAGCAAACAGGTCATCTACTACTGGCTCCATCACTTACTAGGAATGTGACATTGAGCAAATCATTTAACTTTTCCATGCCTCTATTTCCTTATCTGTAAAATGAAGCTCATGACAGTACCTCCCTTGTAAAATTGTTGTGAAGATTAAAGGAGATGATGCATTTAAAAGGTTTAGTGCAGAGCGTGGTACTTAGTGAGTGCTCAGTCAAGGGAGGATATTAGTCTGACAAACTGATTACCCATTAGCCCCATTAGCCCCCAGACTTCCCCCAAAAGCTGAAGTCTTTCATTGTCAGTAAGAAATTATCTCTTGAGGTAAAATCATGCAGCAGTCTGGTGGAATGGGAAGATTTTTGAACTGAGTGTGAGGAAACTTGGATTTTAATCCTGCTTTTAATAGGTATTAGCTATGTTACCCTGGACAAGTCATTCCCCCTTTCTGGGAATATAGATTTTTTTATCTGTAAACCAGCAACGATACACTTGCACAACCATTCTCATTGGGTGTGAATGATGATAAAAGACATGGTGAAAGTGCTTGGAAGTATACAATGGTAGGTTTTCATTTGAACAATACTAATTTAATATTGTTATAATGTCATTTTAATTATAATTTGTTCAAAGGAAAACTTACCATTTCAGTGGGTTCCAGTTAAGCAACAGTTAAGCAACAGTTTTGAGCTTTCTGACATTTGAAGTGAGATCATGAAAGCAAATAGTTTATGGAAATATTTCTCTAATTTCCAGTTGAAACATTCAGAGAGCAAAAGGGATGGGGGCTAAGCACAGGGATCAGATATACAGATCTCTAAATAGCTTATCAGCAGCTGTAAGGAATTACGGGGTCAGTGAGAAGGTTGCCTTTGCCTCCTATTTTTGTCTTTCTATCTCTTCTTCTAAGATGCCTTATTAAACTGAAGGAAGAAGCAGTACTTATAGATACAGTGATAAGACATCCAGGATTTTCTGGGGCAGTCCAAATTTCATGTGTCTTCCTTCTTTTCTGATAAGGTGATTAGTGAAGTTAGTAGCTAAAGAGTTTTATGTTGATGACTGTAAAATTTTAATCATTACTGTAAGCAATAATAGCTACTATTTATTGGGTACATTTCTGTTTATCAAGCACTGTGCTAAGTACTTTCACCATAACTCAGTTAGTTTTTGTAACAGTCCAATTAGGTAGATATTTTAACCATTGCCATTTTACAGATGCTCAGAGAGGTTTTTGCCCAAGGTCACACAACTGATTGTTGTCAGAGCTGACATTGAAATCCTCAGGCCTGCTTTAGTAAAACCAGAAAGAAAAAAGAACACTGTATCATAGACTTTTGTTCAAGAGTTGGTTGGTGAGGATATCCTCTAAGATAAAGTGATGAGCTGGAGTTTCGGGGATGTTAACTTTAGATTTTTGAAGACCATCAGTGAGAGTAATAATCATATCTTACCTGTTCATATTTTAAGGCCTATCATAAAAAGAATCCTTCCCACAAATTCACAAAATGGCCAGAAATTCCCCCATGCTCTTCAACTGCTGTCCTTTGCTTTTTTTTCATAACCCTTCTAGTGGGTGAGGCACACATATTACTGAGTCCATCAAGTCCTATGGCAATGGCTGCAGGGAATGGGCCTTTGGGTGAAAGGAGAGACTGGAAGGGAATTTGCAGCTAGAGACATGGTCATTCCCTCCCCTTTCTCAGTATTTGCCAACATTAACCAAACAAATGTAAAACCATAAACTGAGCTTTGCTTCATGATTCTAGGATTCAATATGTAGACTATAAATCTAAGAGAGCCTAAAATGTGTCATAGAAGACATATGCTCCACTTTCTGTCAGCTTATTAAAAAATGAAAATAAAGAGATATTTTTGGTGGAGATACTGGCTTCAAGATTTTCCAAAGAGGTGGTCTGTTCAGCTTAAGTTGCCCTTAGGCATTTCTATTTGCTTGTGAATGAAAAGAATGCCATTTTCTGTTTTATTTTATTTTTTTCTAGAACATGTGCCCAGTAAAACCACAAAAATGCATTGGTTCAGATTTTCAAATTACTTCCTTCCCTTCAGCAATGAGTCTAGCTTTATCAGTGTATGGGATAGACGGAAGGCTGGCTATGAAGTTAGCACAGTGTAAAGCAAATGAGCCCCCTCCTCCATCACCAGTATTGCCATTCCAGAGCAAGGGCTTCCTTCCTTTGGCCTGAGGCTTTCTGCAATTGCCTAAAATGCAGAAATGTTTGAATGAGGTTGTGCATCAACAGCCATTTCTATCTCCACGTAATGTATATGTTTCCCAGCTCCTTTCTCAGGAACAGATTCTGATTCTGATAGAGGAGAACCAAAATTAGCACATTGAGGAGATGAGCAGGGTGGCCCCAAGGTACAGAAGAGACCAAATAAAGCAGCTAAAGATCTTCATTTTGTATCTCGGTCATCACCCCTTTTCTGTGACCCTAGTATGAGCATAATAATGGCTAACACTTATAGAATGCTAACTAGGTACCAATAACTGTTCTGGGTGCCTTTCACATCTGCACAACAATCTTATGAATTAGGTACAATTATTATCTCACTTTAAGGGTGAGGAAACAGACATGCAACCCAGAGCCTAGTGCCTGTGGTTGTCCTTGCTAGTCATGGTATGGCCCAGGGAGTATATTATAGGAGCCACTGGTCTGATTAGTATTTGTGGTATATTCTCACTTAACAGGGTGACTTGCTGACTTGCTAATTGATGTGAAGAATGTATAGAACTAGCTGGATCCTCTGGGTAGGTGAGTACATGAGGAATGTAGAAAGGTACATAAAACCTTTCAATTTTGTTGGATAAAGTCTTAAAGAAAGCACTGTGACTCTGTGGGCATAGGGGATGAGCCTGTCTTCTTGTATCTTAACTACTTATCTCCAGAGCAGTTCTTTTAGCTTTAGGCAATTGCTCTGTCATACTCAGCATTTGATTTTAGCTGATGTCATTACGTCATTCTTCTTTATTCTCGGGAGATAGGGTGCAAAATATATTACTGTCATTATGCAGATAAAAGAATTGAAACAGTAGAAAAGGCTTAATAAGATAAATCTGTCACTAGCCTTTAAATTTTTGCAATCCCACATTTTAAGTAAAATTATAGATTAGGAGACTCACCAACTTGACAAAATACAGGGCCAATCCATTTTTTCAAAACCTGAAATTTCAGACTTAAGAACTTTAAAGACCTTTCCAGCTTGACATGTCTGAGATTTTTAAAATGTTACTCTCTAGCACTGTGCTAGGTGGGTAAAAGTGGTAGGATACAACAATCATTTAGATAAGCCTTAGTCCCTACTCATGAAAGTTACCACTTTATTGATGAACCATTATTGCAAAGAGTCAAAATACAGAAGAAAATGGTTAGATTTGGTACATAATATTGTACTGCTTCCTACCATACTGTGACAAATGAAAAACAGTTATTCTTCCTCCAGGATTTTCAAGATCTCCACCAAGAGCTTCCCAGGAGAGAAAGAGACCCGACTAATTTTTGAAAGCCTTGAATGCTTCTGTTTAATAATTCTGTAGTTTGATTGTTAGAACCTGGAAATTTTAGAGTTTCTGCCATTCTTTTGAATTTCTCAAGCAATATAAAGCCTCATGTCAATTCTCTTTACCAAAAATTACCAGGCATATGATGTTTATTATTGATTATCTTCATTCCTGGTTTGTGTCACTCAGTCATTATGGTCTCAGAAACAAGGCTGGCCATTGTAAGATTAGCAAAGTTTATTTTGGGGGTCTTGACATCACCCCTTTTCTCCCTGGATTCAGGGTCCCTCTTTTTTCTTCAGTGCCCCCCTTACTCATTTCTATTTCTTCATACAACTATTTTGTATCCTACTCCTGCAAGTCCCTCAAAGGGATGCTCCCTGTCCTTTGGGAATTTATAATTGAAGGGACATCTTTAAAGATCCCTTTCCCCAGGGCACCTCACTTTATTCCTATTCTCATCCAAGCGTAAGTAGGATAGAAACAAGAAGGAAAATTTGTTATGAAAAGTCACCATTGCATGCCTACAGAAATGCCCTTTGGATGATCTGTGCTTAGCTCATTTTGTCTGGTACGAATAACTGAGAACTGACTGCAACAGCTCTTATGTCACTTTTCATTCTTGTCACATTGCCTACACAGATATTTTGAAATAATTTACATTATTTACTTTTTCACTGGAAGCTGTGGAAATTAATACCATGCTGCTCTTGTCTTTAGAGAATTCATGTAGATCTCTAAATGCCATTGGTTGGTATGAAATAGTGCAGTATCTACATCCTAGCTTTTGAGATTCCTCAAATGTTAGTTTTCCTTCTAAGTTGGTTGGACTAGAAAGTGATATCTTTGGTAAGGAGGTTGGGTCACAGAAAGGCTAAAAATCAGGGTTATCCCATTATATAGAAGGTAGGTAAGCATGTAATGTATGATCTGAGGACACAATCTATCCAAATCAATCTCCTTCACCAGCACCTCAAGGCCCTTGAAGTTTTATACTTTGTTTTAGTTAAAGTTGTCATTTACTCATTTCTTTGTTCAATTTACAAATAATAACAATCCAGGCACTTGTATTATACTCAACACTTAGATAACCATAATACTATAGTATGATCAGCTCTATGCTAGAGGCATATACAAAGTACTATGAGAACACAGTGCAGGCAGTGGTGGACACCTAAGCTGGGGGAAGTGAATATTTGAGCAGAGTTTTGAAGGATATATCATTTATCAGATGAAAAGTGTGTGTGTATGGGGGGGCGTGTGTGAAATGAAGTGAGGGGCCTGAATGTAAGAAAGTTGGAAGAGTATGCGCAAAGGTATGGAGGCAATAAATAAATAAAACTCACTACAAGGGGCATATTGAAAGTTGCATAGTTCCATATGGCAAGAGCACTATGAGTGAGGGATGGGAGGAGACGAGGCTAGGAAAACAGGTGGGACTTTAGTTGGATTATATAGAAGGTCCTGTACCATGCTAAGAAGCTAAGGCATGATCCTAGGATTAATGGGGCACCACTGAAAGCTTTTAGGTAGGTGAGTGGTGTGATGGGGAGATTGTTGCCTGGTGACAATGGAGGGGGTAAGCAGTAAGATCAGGCGGATTAGTTAAAAGGATGGTACAGGAGATGATGGTAGCCTGAACTTGAGTTAGTAGTGGTATGAATGTAGAATTGGGTTCTTGGTGATGAGATGTGAGGAATCTGAGGACCAGAAAGGCTTTGTGACTTGTTCAGGATCACACAGCTACTTAATGCCAGAGCTGGGCATGAAACTGAGGTTATGGTTTCATGATGCTTTTCTTCAACATCCTTAACTGGGCCAATCACCTCTCACAACAGGGTGTTCTTGGTGTGTGGTTAAAGGTGCAGAATGTTCCTGGAGAATTTTCTTCTATTTCTCAGCTCCTGGGTGCATAGTGGACTCCTGAGATTATCTTTAAAAACTTGGAGCAAGGAACACTAGTACTCTGTGTGGCTATTTGCCCATGAGAAGACTAATATGGCCCCTTAAGTCTATTGTGAAATTTGTGTTAATCTGTTTAGAGAAATCTCCAAACATCTCCTTCCCTTAATAACTCACTATGGGTCTGTCATCTATGAATTCATCTAAGTCTTTATTTTGGAGGAGGGAGAAGCTATTTATATTTTCAGTCTAATCCACCACTTGGTGTAATGAGTTCCATATGTTTTCTTCATTTTGTACCTGCTGTGAGAAGTAGGGCTTCCTTTATTTGTCCTAAACTCACCTCTATGGGCTATATGCTAGTAGCAAACACACACTCGCATACACATACATTTTAACTTAGGGGGGAAAATGACCCCACTATTAATTGTTATCTTTGTTTACAAGCATATTAAAAATTCAAATAAAAGGAAGCTGAAGTAATGCAATTGAAAATGAACATAGTGGCAGCTAATTATCCCAAGGAGAAGGATGTAAATCTTTGAAAAACAGAGGCTGGTGACACAGGAGTCGGTGGAAATATATAAGAGGCCTGCTGTAGATTCAGTGCCTGGCCATGCACTGCCTGCCTGTGGTGCAGTTAAAGCACCCTCTAAAAGTTCAGTGTGGCCCAGGGAACATAACCTGTCAGCCTCCTCGCCTGACATGATCTTAATTAGCCTCTGTTCTACTGCCGAGAAAGCCCGCTGAGGCAGTTAACACCAGAGAATTAATCAGATCGTTTGTGGAGTCGACAAAGCAGGACAGCAGCCGACACTGGCAACTTATTGATTGGAAAGGATCCAGGAAGACCGGGAGTGATGTAGTCTATATTTGTGGCCCTTCTTTTCACCTGAATGAAGATGCTCTACAGAGACTGTAGTGGGAGGGGGAAGGGGGGGTTGAGTGAACTGTGTTCCACCTTAACCTCTGCCTCCCCCCAGTCATATTCTCTCTTCATTCTGGTCAATATACTTTTCTGCTAAGGCATCATGTGTAGCCATGCTGGTGCCAAACAATGTGTTTGACTGCAAGAGAAAAGGAGAGAGCACTGTTGATTTTGTTGCAAATTGCACTTTTGCTACAGGATTAGTTGGGAAAATGGAATTTTGCCAGTATTTCCCTCCCTCCCTTTGTTTGCTGCCTATTTTCAACAGCTCTGTAATTGCTTTCCATTTAGTAAAAGGAACATTGTTCCTCTTTTTGGTTTTTCTTTTAATTGTGTTTCTTGCCTTGAGCTCTGACGTTCGTTGATGGGAATGCCATGTTGTTTTGGTTTTAGATACCAACTTGGCCTTAGCAATCAAGGCAAGATCATTACCAGGGAAGGCAGTTCGGTGGTAGGCTCAGAAAAATGTGCAAAGTCTTCCATGGAGCCTTCCCTGATAATTCCAGCATGCCTATTGTGAACTGTCTATTATTTGAAGTCTCGTGGTACCTCAAATCTGTACTGCACAATCTAGCTTTTGTCTTATGCCTTTTTTGTACTTATTTTTTCTTTGTGTGCATTAATTGTATTCTCTCACTGAGCATAATGTAATTTTTATAAACCAGTCTACCTCTTATTGAACATAGCTCTTAACAACAATCTAGGCACAGTAAGAGACACTCAATAAAAGCTAGATTGGTTCATTGACAATCCCTTGAGGAGTTTCTGCAACCATTTGTCCTTTGACTCTGCCACCACCTTGGCACTATTGTTATTTTGGCCCAGATGATTGTTTGATAGGAGAGGGGTACTGTTCTGTGCACTATAGGATGTTTTGCAGCATTCCTGGCTTCTATATACTATTAAAACATCTCCAGACACAGCCAAATGTCCCCTGCAGGGGGCAAAATCACCTCCCCTCCCCATTAAGAACCACTGTTTTATAATGATAATAAAATAGTGAGATAAAATTATTGAGCATTTTACTTTGTTCAGCTGGTGCTAAAGACATTATATACGTTCTTTTGTCTCACTTCCACAGCAATGCTGCCCTCGCTTTAATAATTATGTAAAGGGGCTCCAGGGGGCAACTCTCAAAGTCATAGTTGTAGGTCCACATTACAATATATCTCTTTTCTAAGGAACATTAGGAGAGCCTTCTCAAGGACTTCTCAGCCTCAACCCTGAATTTATAGAATACAACAGCTAAACTTTAATGGTGCAAGGACCACTTATTCATTGAAAACTAGATATTCAGCTTAGTGAGGGTTAATTCCTCAAGGAGCTCTGATTAAAGCAATGAAAGGTTAGAGCAAAAACAACCCTGCCAGCTGTCACCTTCTTTTTTCAGAGATGTGAATACCATTCCAAACAGCTAATACATAGTAGGGGGTGGGGTAGAGATCTATTTCTTTTGCTCATTTGATGGAATTTTAGCTCAGGAAGCAGAATTTCTAGCAAGCCCACTGAAGTGTCATTCCTACCTTGCATTCAGACCAGCTGTCTTGCAAACAACAAGAGGGACCGGGCAAAAAAAGATGCATATACCAATGCAAATTTGTCCTTCTGTGGGGGAGGGTGACTACTCAAAGCACATCTCCTGCTGCTGACACCACCTCTGAATATGAAGGACAACCCAAGAAAGAAAATTTGACATTTTAGCTTACTGTTTCTCTGGAGAGGAATGTATGTCTCTGGCTGTGAAGTCAGTTCAACCTCAAATTCACTGCCACCAAGGAGTTAACAATACATTAAAATTAGTCATGTCATTTGATGAAGAAATATTCTACTTATAGAAAACACCTTTATGGGAAAACTGCCTTTCTGAGTCTGAGCTGGAAATATTACAGTAAACAGAATCTAATCACAGCGAAGCCTTTTTCAGCTTTGCATGACAGCTGTAAAATATGACAGTATTTATTAATAGTCACTGCAGTCTAATCTGCAGCATTGGAGAGCTAGAGCAAAATATGTTAGGCTACTGAGAGAACAATTTCCACAGTAACTAATATTCAGCTTTTGAAAGGGTAGTTTAATGTCTTGCAATTTTTTCCCCTACTGATGATCCAACCCCAGGAACAAGCTACAAAGCTAATAACCTTTGTGGAGAGGAAGTGTTTAAATGATAATTTATTTCAAGAGCTGACAACAAATTGCTCAGCACTCTCTTTATGCCTCAAAGCAGTCAAGGATGTGCAAATCGAAGTATTAAAAAATATGACAGCTTTAGTATTTTCATTTTCAATGAAATTCTCATTACAGACATATGTACAGTCTTTTATTCACAGTCCAGTCCAAATAGTCATTCACTATTATTATTGTGTAGGCTCTCAAGATGCTCTCACAGTTGAACACTCATCACAATAGATTAGGCAGGCTGCAGAAATGACCAAATGTCTCAGGTACTGTCAACCCTGATTATTGCTGCTCAAACAGGGGAATTTAGTATCTGTCTCTCACAGGATAATGTACTCTCTGGGCCTTCCTAATTTATTCAGATGTAAAAAGTAGCTTGAATTTCAACAAGAACTCTTAGCTTCACTTTTCCCAGAAGGCAAATGGACATGACTAGAATCAGAGCCATCTGTTACCTTCACCCATTCTCTAACCAGTTCTTAAAGTGAACAATAACAAAAAATCCATTGATAGTCTGTTTTTTGTTTTTTGTTTTTAACATCAAGGTACCTGCTACTTTCTTTTAAAGTTCCTGCCATGCAACCATGGCGGAGCCTATCACCGGTCTCTCCTTGCTTTCTACTTCTCCAACCAAAATAGCCACTTAGTGATGAGGACCTGAAGGTTCACATCTTTCTATGCTCTGGAAACTGTCTCTGCTCCAGAGAGGAATCTATGAGTTCCCTTTACCTCAGAGTTGGGTCCCCACCACAGCACTCCATGAGCATGCACCATGGGCAAACCCACCTGTCTGGTTGCATTTACTACTTTTGTTGCTCATCTTCCCCTTGACCTGGAGTTTTGACCTGCTGCCTATCTGGATCCCTAAGGCTGTGGTACCACAAGCTCTTGTGTTCACTGGTGGACATCAGGCTTTAAAAAGTACATTGACAATTGCAGCGCTTCCACAGGAGGACAACTAGGATAACAAGGGTCCAGGTACTAGGTCCTTTGAAGAATGGCTAAAGGAAAAACTAAGGGAAGAAGTAATGGCAGTTTTCAAATGTTAAAAGTGTGGGAGGCAGCATGCCAGCCCAGTGAACAGCATGCATAGACTGTGAAATGTGGCAGACCTGGGTTGAAATTCTGGTTTCATTACTTTGGCACACTAAGCTGTGTGACCCAAGGAGCCATCATTTAACCTTTTTATGCTTTGGTTTTCTCAGTTGTAAAGATGCAGGGATGTCATGAGGTTTAAATGTGATAACCCATAAACTCAGGGGCTAGTGTGTAATAAGTGCTTAAAAAGTGGCAGCTGCTCTTATTCAACTAAGTTGATAAAATGATGAAAATAATAGGGTTTTGTTGATTTGTGGCACTGATTGGTATTGAGATGTGTGTGTGTGTGTGTGTGTGTGTGTGTAGAGAGAGAGAGAGAGAGAGAGGGAAGGAAGGGGAGGTGAGGGAGGGCGAGAGAAAGAGAGAACAAGACACAGAGAGAGATTCTGTGTTTTATTTTGGAAAGCAGAACTGGATGGAAGGGACAAAGCTAGGTATGTACACAGGCAGTAAATGGCAACATGTAGGAAGGTGTGAGGAATTGAAACTCTGCTTGTCTCTCAGTAGAGTTAACGTCCAGCAATCTAAAAACATTAACAGTCTTGAGGAAAGGCCCCATTTTCTTTGGGTGCTTCCAACATTTTTCTACCTTCCTAGCTATCTGGCAACACCTTAACCTTTTCATGGGGTGCCTACTTCAATGAATGAAAATGTCATTGATGGACAGAGGGAACAGTTGAGTTAAAGTTTAATTTTTTCCATGTCTCTGAGATAAATTACTGTTCCAGCATTAGGACTGTTAACTCCTCAAAGGCAGGACGTAATTCTGTTTCTCTGAAACACTGCCAGTGACCTAGCACAAGATAGCACTAAGAGATGCCCAATAATTGCTTGTTGACTGACAGACTACTTGTTGCCACTGCCCATTTTTCTGCCACAGCCTTCTAGAGCAAATAGAAAGGTCTGTTAGAACGCTGTTGACTTCCAGAGAGTTACTTGGGAACTAAGTAAGGAGTTTCAGGTTGAGAATGGGAAACAGCAGGAGTTTATTGAACACTGGCAAGAAGGTGGGGAGTAGTTGCCTCAAAGGGCACTTAGAGCTATTATCTCATTATCTAATCTGAGAGCCACAGCCTGGGCCAGATTCTTTCATCTCTGTGGGCTGTGCCCATTGAAGCCAAAGAGAGTTGTCAGGCTCACGAGAGAGTCTGGCTGCAGTTCTCAAGTATGTTGCTGTTCCAGGGGAAATGTTAGCACCATAGAGAACTAGGTCACTTGCACCCAAAATATAGGTCTATTACAAAACTGGAAGAGGTGGCTACCTGAGATGGCTTTAGGACTTTCTATATAGGAAGGTATGTGGTCAAGGGACCTCTAAACTGGACTCATGGTACCTGGGATCCTAGAATTAGAAGGCCATACATTGGATTAGGGTTTTATTTCATAGAAGGCCTTTACCTGAATTGAAATTTCTTCCCTGGATGCACTAGCACATCAAGTTACTAATAGCCATAAAGAAATTAGCATGAATTTGTTCAGCTGAACTGTTGTCACTAGCAAAGAAAGATCATTAATCAGTTGAATTAAAATGTAGGACAGGAAAGTTTTTTTAGAGGTGTGAAGGCCAGTTGAGTCAGAGATGTTGAGTCTTTGCTCCTGCCAGGCAGGGCAGGTGTCAACAAGTGCCAATAACAAAAGGATGTCGCCTGGCCGGGCATGGCTCAGAGGTTGAGCATCGACCTAAGATCCAGGTGATCAGGGTTCGATTCCCAGTCAGGCACATGCCTGGGTTGCGGGCTCGATCAATGACTCTCTCATCATTGATGTCTCTCTCTCTCTCTCTCTCTCTCCCTCTCCCTCTCCCTCTCCCTCTCCCTCTCCCTCTCCTTTCCTCTCTCTGAAATCAATAAAGATATGTTTTTTTTAAAAAAAGATGTCAATAAAGAAGAGAGGGTGCAGAGAGGGCAGAGATCACACTTAGTCAACCTCATAATTTTTCCAAGAACTGTCTTTTTATGTAATAGCACAAAGAGCATAATTTTGAACTTTGTATTAATGAACCAAGGTGGTAACTTAAGTAACTAAGCAAAGTGATGATCTGCAAATACAAATCAGACCTTTCTCTGCATACAAAAAATCAAAACATAGCCAACAAAGCCTTGAAGTCCACTCAGTTTTATAATTTCAGAGGTTATATTACCTTGATTCTGCTACAAATCTTTTAAATGACCTCAAATGTTTATGTTTATGTTTAACCCATTTCTCAGCTCCTCACTCATCTCTGCCCTTATATAGTGGAGTTACATCATTTGTATATTTAGCTTATTTGAAGGTAATTATAGGTGCTCCCTTCTGTCTATCTCTGTCTTCCATTTCTCTCTTAGGTAATTTAAAATATTCTAAAATTACACTTTTCAGTTGTAATTTCTCCCCATAATTTTTATTACTAAAGCAATAGACAATCATTGTAGAAAACCAGAAGATACAGAATATATACTTTATTGAATATTTTAAAGAACTGTATTACACGATTTGATTTATAAACTGACTTCTTTCTTTCTTCTTTTCCTTCTTCCCTTCCCTTCCCTTCCCTTCCCTTCCCTTCCCTTCCCTTCCCTTCCCTTCCCTTCCCTTCCCTTCCCTTCCCTTCCCTTCCCTTCCCTTCCCTTCCCTTCCCTTCCCTTCCCTTCCCTTCCCTTCCCTTCCCTTCCCTTCCCTTCCCTTCCCTTCCCTGTTTTTCTTTCTCTTACTTTCAGCCCAACATTGAAAAAAACCACATGACTTATTCTTGATGAATCAATAATGGAATTAGGAAAACACTAAGTATGTATCCACATCTGTGCTATGCAGCAGGGTGGGCACAAAGTATAAATTTAGGGGTCAATCAATTGTTTATTATCACACCAGAGAGAAGGGCTTGGGAAAATAGCAGATCCAATAAAATAATAATGGAAAGCAGTTACATTAAGTGCCAAGTGAATGACATGGACAAAAGGGTTCTGTGGGTGTTCAGAAGTAGGCAAGATCTCTGCTCCTCAAAACTGGTTCTCCTCCTGCCTAGTCACCTCAGTAAATAGCATCACCATCTTACCCAGCCTCTCAAGCCAAAGCTTAATAGTCATCCACTAATCCTTCCTCTCCCTCACATCCCACAGTCAGTCTGCCCCTAAGTTCTGCCGATTCTGGGTTCAAAATTTATTTCAGTTCCATTCACTTTTCTCCATCTCTAGCCTAGTCTAAGCTGCCATAATTTTTCACCTAGATGACCACAATGGCCTTTTAATTGGTTTTTCTTCCTTCACCCTTACACCACACTCCACTCTACAAAAACTTAAATGAGATCATATGACTCCTCTGCTTAGAATCCTCCAATGACTTCTCATTGCAATTAGAATAAAATCCACACTGCTTACCATGGCTCCCGTCCATACTCCATGGCTATAATCTGGCTGCTGTCTCCCTCTACAGTCTCATCTCAGGCCACTCTCAGCCTCATTACTACACTTTAGCCTCACCTGTCTTGTTTCACTCCCTCATGTGTACCAAGCTTTTTCCAGATACAGGTCCTTTGCACTTGCTATTTTTGCTGCTTGAATCTCTTTCCCTACATTCCTCCCATGGCCATCTTTTTCTAATCTTTAGTTATCAGTTTAATTATTCCTTCTCAATGAAACCACCACTGAGAATCCTTTTTCTAACTAGGTCCTATCTATTAGTATCTGTTTCTTTGTTTCCTTCATAGCACCTTATCTAAATGTGTGATTATTTTATCTGTTGGCTTACTTGGTTGCTGTTTTTTCTATCTCCCTCATTAGAATGTAAACTTCATAATACCAGGAACCATGTTTATCTTGTTCATCATTGTAACTTTTGCACCTATTGAATGAATGAATGAATGAATGAATGAATGAGTCACTAAGCTGAAAAGGCCAGCTTGGGGAGAAAGAGTTTGAAGTGGATTTTGAAAAATGGAAAGATATGCAGAATTTTTATAATCAGGGTGAAGGAAAGAATTCAGGGTAGTAGAAGTGAAGTTGCTGAGACAAACATGTTTCTGGCACATTTGGGCAACAGTTAAAAATGGAAGCTGCTTGCAGTAGAAGGTTCTCATTAGGTAACATAGGAGCAATGGATTTAGTTGGTTGAGACATAATTATGTTGAATCTTAAAGAATAAATTACTTTTTTTCTTTCAATGTGGGCAATAGAAGCCATTGAAAATTTTGGAACAGGGTCATGGTGCAGTGTTTTAAGAAGGCTTTCCAACGGGGAAATTAGTATAAAAGTTTATGAAAAGTATTTCTTAAGCAGAACAGATTTGCCCCACTGGTTAAATGGCTATAGAAGAAAAAATATTAACACACACGAGTCAGAAAGGTTTCTTTTGGCTCCAAGACCCTAGAATTGTCTAAAGTATTTACTGAGATGATTTGAAAAAAGATGCAGAGATAAGAAATATACATAGATAAACTTTTGCTTCCTTTTTTCTAATAGAGAGCTAATGAACCAAGAAGGGTAATAGGAGATGAGGAGAAAATACACGAAATTTATTTCTTGCTTTTGAATAAATAGGAGGTTATAGTATTAGTAGAACTGATATTTACTTTCAAAAAAGTTTCAGGAGAGAAGCTGTCAGATTTACAAACTTTAGTTCTGAAAAATTAGATTGTTATGGCTAGATTACACTGCATACAGTACATGGAAATAGGCGAATTCATCCTTAGGGGTTGAAAGAAATGAAATGAATTACAATTTAGCAAATTATGAATTAGAATGTTCAAACTCTTTTGGTACCCTAGTCAGGCAAGGCTCTGCAGGAACATACAATACTCTTTCCTGATTCTACCCTTTGTTCATGCTCTTTTCGCCTTCTCAAAACCTCTTCCTCTTTTCTCTTGCAATCCACAGATTACATATCCTTCAAGCTCCTCTAACCATCATTCTCTGAAAATTCTACTTTCCTGGAGTGCTTCCTTTTCACAATTCTTACAGAAATCAGAGTCTGTAGTATAGCACTCAATTTGATACTGTTCTGTGTTGTTAATGAATTGTCTCATGAATGTTCCTTTCTGTGTGTGCCCATTGGAACTGTATTATGTAAGCATCTACCACAAGATTGAATACACCATTGGGGGCTGATAACAGCTTGTAGAATTGGTTGACTAACAGATAAGTTATAAGAGGATTAGAAGCAAGACATAAAGTGTCCTGTGTCTGATATACTATCTCAAAAAAGACATAGAATATTACATTAAGAAGGGATACAGCATTGGTGAGGAGACCAAGGCCAAGCGATCTTTAATAAGTTGGTCACCATATGAGAGCTAGTTAGTGGCAGAGCTTGGATTGTAACTCTCGTCTCTGCTTCAGGTTCATGAAATTTGATAATTATGGAGGGAAGTATCAAAGGCAAATAAAGGTCTTAGTATTTCCTGACAGGGTTTGATGGCACATCAAACTGAGAGTGAAGTGAAAAGTGATCTGGGTTACCCAAAACAAAATGTCCCTTCAAGTTAAGTTATCTAGAAGGATATCTTTTCCAGGGACCCCTTAAGGCAGGCAGACTTTTCATTTGCTCCTTCCTTCTCTGAGTCAGAAAACCCTGAGTCAGAGAGAACCATTCCAAGCTATAATCAGGGTTACAGGCTCATTGTTTTTTTAGAATCTCATGGTGATAGGATCCCCTGGTTTTACTGAAGAACACCTCAAAGAGAACTGAGTTTTAGAGGAATCTGTTTAGCTGAATTATATATACACCTAAGTGTATACTATTTAAGATCAGACCCTTAATTTCCGAGACTGTTTCAATATAATGTGTCCCCAATATATTATCTCACTATTAAAAAAAAACACCCATCCCCAAAGCCCAGATTAACCAATCTCCACTCATTATTTCCATCAGATCATTGTTGAGGCTCTATAATCTGAAGATATAATGTGATCTGATGGAACAGGCCTGGATGTAGGAGATATTGACACCAGTCCTAGCTCTGTGGTTAAGCTGTTGTGTGAAAAAACACTTTTCCTTTTGGACTTTAGTTTTCTCATCTATGAAATGGGGTTAATCATAGACTCTGACAGGGTTAATTCTCCAAAACTTTCCAGCTCAGGCTTCTCTCCATTTTAGACTAAGCTGCTTTTACTTTGTATATTTTAGACTCAGATAATTTTTTTGGTGGGGCAGGGGCTCCTTTTCAACAATAGTGATTCAACCAGGAGGGTATCCCAAACCCTTTTTCAGAGTTAAGGGTAGGAGGACATATATAGTTTGAAAATTAGATTCTAAAGTTACCATTGCTTCATTTTTTTTGTGTGTGTTCAATTCATTTTGAATATTAAATACAATTTTAAAAGAGTATTATATTTTATTTGTTGTAAAAGAAGGGAACAAACATGAGTTGAGGAAGGTTAAACATCACTGTTAATATGAATATTAACAATATGAATATTCAAAGAGGAGAGCAGATGCCTCTTCTTACCTCTTTCTGTGTCATAGAGATACACAAACTTCTCCCACTTGTAGTGACCCAGAAGGCTCAAAATAGCACCCTTCAAGGCTGGGCGCATCTGGATGACAAACTGCACATCTGCATCAGTGGGGAAGCTGGGTGTGACAAAAGATGTGTGCAGGGCCCCACAGAAGGAGGTCAGAGTGTTCATTGACATCTGGTCATAGAATCCAAAGATGGCATACACCCCTCTTGAGAACTGGGAGCAGACTGCAATGAGAAAAAGAGAAATTTCAATAGCACCATGGTCCCTTGATATAACTTATAGGGTTGGAAATACAATGTGCAGTTAGGCTTTGGCTCTAAATGACATGCCTCAAAAGAAAACCAAGACCTCTGAAATCTCTATAAGCCCTTAAAAGCCCAGTTGCACAGCAAAAGAAGAGTAAGGAAGGGAAGAATTTATTTGATACAGTTGCATATTCTTTCTCTTGTTTTTGTTTGAGAGAAAGAGAGAGAAAGAAACATCGATCAGTTGTCTCCCTTACATGCCCTGACCAAGGATCAAAACTGTACCTAGGTATGTGCCCTGACTGGGAATTGAACCCACAACCCTTTGGTGCACGGGACACTCCAGCCAGCTGAGCCACCCGGCCAGGGCATAGTTGCATATTCTTTATATCTACCATGAACAGGAAACTAAGAAAATGTGGGGAGGAAAGAGGTGAAGTTTGTTTTACCCTCTTTCAGCAACCCTCCCAGCTAACCTCCAAGAAACTTGGTGCTCTCATACTTCCACCATAGCTGCCTAGGGACCTCATAGTGTACCCACACCCCATTAAGGTACAACTGTCTTGTGTCTTACCCCTTTGTTGCATTTTCTACTACGCAACAATAATGACTGATGATTTAGTCAAACCAACTGCTAACGTGTCTGCTATGAAATGGCTTGATCCTCTTCAGTCACATAATGATTTAATCATAGTTATTTTATGACTAATACCCTTAATGTAGGCTACTAATAAAGAGGATTTCAGATTCCGAGCAGGTCATTGGGAAGATTGACCTTCCAGTGTCCAGTTAGTCACATTAGGTAGGAGGGCCTATTCTGCCCATGTGTAATTGGCAAAGTGCTATCTTGATTCTTTTGCATTTATCTTCTAGATCTATTAACCCAAAGATAGAACTTTCATGTTTTCTTCATAATTGTGGTCAGCTTTACTTCATTTCAAAGTGTGTAACACCACCATCTTTTCCCTTTTCTGGCCCAGGTGAGCTTAAAAAATGTGAACCAATTTCAATATTAGCCTAAGTAGAACATAATTAGCAAATCAAATCAACTACAACAACACCGTGTGGTGCATTCCCAAACCAAGTGGAAATGATCTTTAGATTATCTGCACTACTGCTTCCTTCCATTCATGCGAAGCAGACAGGACAGGCAGCTGATAATGTGGTGTGATTTAAGGGGTTCTGCATGGTCTCTCTTATCAGCTAAGAAGCCACTGCAAAGCTTACTTCTTCACGTTTAGGTGTTGAAAAAGTCTGTGGCTTGTGAGGGGGATTAAGTATAATCTTTTTTAGCCATTAGCATGTTAAGATGAAATAATGTCTGATTAGATGCTAGGATGAGTGGTAAAGAGATAAGTAAATTTTGAGGGGATGGGTGAGTCAGAGAAGAGAATATGAAGGGTCTGAAGTCCTCCCTGAGAGGCAAAATAGCGAAGCCACTGGGCACCAAAATAAGGAAGGCATTGAAAGTAGGACAAAAGCAAATGGAAAACCAATTTAATTCATTTCTTGACTGCTTGTGAAAATCAGAGAGTTCTCAGTATCTGTGGTATATTGCTTTCCATGCATTCCACTTAAACCTATATTGATTAGGAATGCTCTCTTTTATCAACCAAACTCATTAGCCATTGGCTTGAGGGTAGCATTTCAAATGTGATGATCAGTAACTGAAGTATCTCCTTCAGGAAAGATAATAATCTCTAACTTGAGGAATTCTAGGTGACCCCTCAAACATATGCACAAAAAATCGTTATATTAAAAGGAGAAATCCAACTGGAAAATGAATCTGGGGCCCCTCAAGATAAGGGGCTAAAGGTAGTATTCAAAACCAAAAAGAAAGTGGGTAGATGCCACTTTGCCTTGATCATCACCAAAAGAGACACTAAGGAAAGTCCCATTCCCAAATTAATCCTATAAATGGAGAGTTTTGCAGTGCTGGGTCAAATCTTGACAAGAGCACATAATGTTCTGTATAAAATTGACAATTAAAACAGCTATGAGTGCTTAGAAGGAACCAGATACTGTGCTAAGTATTATACAAATATCTCATTTGATATTCCCAACAACCTCATGAGGTATTGCTATTATTTCTATTTGACAGATAAGAATTCTGAGACAAAAATGTTCTATCTCTTGTGTGGAGTCCAGGATTTGAACATGAGTCTGCCCAACTAAACTCACACTTCCTGGGTCCCAAAACCAACAATGAATTACATTAAAGAGTAATTATTGGCCCAAATGAGATAAGGTTTTCATGTTTAGCAAATAAAAATACAAAATGTCCAATTAAATTTGATTTTCAGATACATAAATTATTTTTAGTATAAGTAAACCTCAAATCATACATATACTAAAAATTTATTTGTTCATTTAAAATTCAAATTTAACTGAGGATCCTGAACTATATCTGGCAACCCCAGAAAGAACCTATCCTTATTACTGGTCATGGGACTGGAAGACTGGAACAATCATGACCCTTCACCCCAAATGATTCAGGAAGCAACTAGTAGTTCTTAGACTCATACCTACTAGCCAGCAGGGTCCAAGAGAAAGATGAAGACTCATGATCCCCATAAAAAATAGCCTCATGGGGAAGTGCAACATATATTCAACATGGAGAACTCTAACCTGACTAAATTATGAACAATAATTGAGAGGGAAATAAAGTTGGAGAGAGGAAAACCTATAGCTATGATCCACTTAGAATTTCAAAAAGCTCTTGATGCATTGGAAGAAAAAAAAAAGTAAGGATGTTATGGTGGTAAGATACTGGTTAATAAAAAATTCTTGTATTGCCCTTATAATCATTGTTTTTGAACCTCAAGGGTATGGAATTAATTAATCATTACTAGCTCACATATGAACCTTTCATTTATTATTTATTACATTTATTTATCTATTTTTAAAATACAACAAACACTCATATATAGTTCAAGCAACCCAAGAACTATAACATTATTACTGATAACTTTTTTCTACCTATGTCTTCCTCCTCTATTCTT
>NC_142103.1:14638640-14671140 GCF_054644295.1 Miniopterus natalensis
ATCTATCTATCTATCTATCTATCTATCTATCTATCTATCATCTATCATCTATCTATCATCTATCTATCATCTATCATCATCTATCTATCTATATCTATCTATCTATCATCTATCTATCTATCTATCTATCTATCTATCTATCTAATCTATCTATCTCTCTATCTCTCTATCTATCTATCATCTATCTATCTATCATCTATCTATCATCTATCTATCTATCATCTATCATCTATCTATCTATCTATCTATCTATCTATCATCTATCTATCTATCTATCTATCATCTATCTATCTATCTATCTATCTATCTATCATCTATCTATCTATCATCTATCTATCTATCTATCTATCTATCTATCTATCTATCTAATCTATCTATCATCATCTATCTATCTATCTATCTATCATCTATCTATCTATCATCTATCTATCTATCTATCTATCTATCTATCTATCTATCTATCATCTATCTATCTATCTATCATCTATCTATCTATCTATCTATCTATCTATCTATCTATCTATATCTATCTATCTATCATCTATCTATCTATCTATCTATCATCTATCTATCTATCATCTATCATCTATCTATCTATCTATCTATCTATCTATCTATCTATCTATCTATCTATCTATCTATCTATCTATCTATCTATCTATCTATCATCTATCTATCATCTATCTATTATCTATCTATCTATCTATCTATCTATCTATCTATCTATCTATCATCTATCTATATCATCTATCCATCTATCTATCATCTATCTATCATCTATCTATCTATATATAGATATATAGATATCAGTTCCAGACCATCCAATAAAGTGAGTCATAATGTTTTTTTTGCTGGTGGTCTTGCCTTCAATTTGTAAAACACACAACATCTATGAAGTGCAATATGTGCCTTCCAAAATATGTCCATGTCTTAATACCCCAAGTCTGTGAATAAGATTATATGGTAAATAGAATTAAAATATAGTATCAGAGTGATGTGATATAAAGAAAACTTGACCAGCCAGTGTTAGCTTTGAAGGTAGAAGAGGATATGAGCTAAGGAAAGTGAGTGGCCTCTAGAAGTTGGGAAAGGCAAGAAAATGAATTCTCCTTCTATTAGAGATTTCAGACAGGAACATAGCCCTGCTGGCGCTTTGATTTTAACTCAGTGAGACCCCTTCCAGGCTTCTGACCTACAGAACTGGAAGGTAATAAACTTGTGTTATTTTAAGCCACTGAATTTGTGGTACTTTGTTAGAATAGTAAATAGAAAACTAATGTACTCAACATAGTAAAAACTTAAAGTTGGTAACTCTCTAAATCAATCTACATTCCACTCACCTTTTATTCTTACTCATCTGAGAGGTCCAAAAATTTGGACACTAATGATCTAGTCCAACTTCTCATTCAGCACAGGAACCACCTCTTGTGAGGTCATATTACCTCTCCTTGAATACTTCCAGTGACAAGGGAGCTCAATACTGACAAGCAGCCCTGCCCTTGCAAGGAAGCTCTGATGGTTAGGGAGCTCTTTCTTAAATTAAACCTAACTTTACCTATTGGGACTCTTGAGTGCCACATGATACATCAAATTCCAATTCCACATGACCTTAACTTAGTTTTATAGGAAACTTAAAAATACAATTGATGTATTCAGGAAATACATAGTGGCTATTAGCAATTCAGGTTTGTGCCTTTAGTGTCTCCATGCTGCCTTCTATCAGGCTAAAATTCTGCTAAAAGATTCCACTGACCCCTAAATCTCTACCACCTCCATAAGCTATCATTCTAACTCCTTCTTTTCCACCATCACTAATGATGGGATAATGAGGACCTTGCAGCCCTCTGCATCTGCAACCTAGTTTCTGCTCCCATTACTCTACTGAACCTGGTCTCTCAGATTTGATGATGACCTGCTCACTGCCAAGTCCAACTCTATTCAGTGACATCATTCAATTCAACTGCTGAGCAGCATTTGATATTGTTAGCCAAATCCTCCCCCTTTAAACTCTCCTCTCCTGTTTCAAGACCACTAAACCCTGTTTGTTCTATCTCTGTAACTGCTCCTTTTCAGTTTCTTCTTGGTTTACTCCTTTGATATGTGCCTAGAGATTTTGCCCTTGGCCTTCTTTTCTTCTTACTGTTTTTCCCCATTCAACAAATACTTATGGAGCTCCTGGTATGTGCCAAGCAGGATGAATTTCATGTAGAAACCTCTAGCTTCAGACACACTCCTGAGTTCCAGATCCACCTTCCTTAACTGCTTATAAAACAGCCTCACCTGGAAGCCTTCATAGCATCACACACTCAGCATATTATTTCTCCACTCCCATCCCCCACCTGTGGATTTGCTCCTCTTGTCCCTGTTTCTTCCTAATGCAACACTCTTCTTCTGGTCACCAAAGCTAGAGTCTTAAGGATCATCTCTGCCTTCTCTCTCTGCCTCATTCCCCTATATCACTCTTTTTAGATGCTTCATCAATTCGACCTCTATAGCATATGGGGTATCTATATCTTGTTCATCTTCAGTTCAGGTTCTCATTCCTTCTCTGTTAGACTATGAGAGTAGTCTCCTAACTGCTCACTTGCTTCCAATCTTTTCCGTAATCTACTGTCGACACTGCTATCTGATTATTCTTCCTCCTTTCTGTTCCAAATGTCTGATCAAAATCTACCCATCTCAAATCTCATTTCTGCAAGAATCTGCTCTGTGTATGAGATGTTAATGGACTAATAAATGAATCTTTGTAAGTGAGTCAGCTCAGGGTTTCTCAACCTCCACAGACACTAGTGACATTTTTAGCTGGATAATTCTTTGTTGTGAAAGACTGTCCTGTGCATCATAGGATGCTTAGCAACATCCCTGGACTCGACCCATTAGATGCCAGTAGTATCACCATATTCCTTAGTTGTGAAGCCCCAAATGCCTCAAACATTGCCAAATATCCCTTGTGGGGCAATATCACTCACTGTTCCCTTTCCCTCCTTGCCCCTCATTTGAGAACTACAGGGTTACCTTATGACTTCCTCTCCACAGAGAACAAGGCCTTAACCTTATAGAAATGCATACATATCTAGAAGATCCCAAAGAAGTTATCTTAGTGTAGGAAACTTAGGAGGGTTGAATATCTTGGATTATTCAAAGCCCACTATACAAGCAGATACCTCCCTGGCTTTGCCCTTAAATTGGTTATTTGTGTTTAAGCTGGGGATATAGCAAGGGGAGAATTATATAGAGAATGGAAGTGGCAGGGTGGGTATGGGGTAGTAGCCAGTTCATGCCTTCTGTGGGTTCATATAAATCATCCTCCCCATCCCCCTGAACACACTTTGGTCTTGAGTTCCAGTAACCACAGTGAATGCTTATATGTACCAGAGTCAGAATAGGGTGTCAGCCCCATACTCCAGCTGATGACTCCATGGTTTAATTACCATCTTTGGGTTAATTCCCTTGAACATTTTGTTCAGCTCTCAGGAGTACACTGCCTTCCAACAATCTAACTAGTTATTTTTGCAATTACATGGCATGTATCTAAATGCTGGCAAAGAAAACACTCATTATCAACGTTCAATCCTACTTCAATATAACGACTTGCAAATGCAGGCTTCAACATATGAGCACATATATTTTGGAAAAATCATTTTGCAACTGTAAGTGCAAACCACTCTTCCATAGAACTGTCAGAAATGGCAGGAGAGGTGCTATGATGGGTTGGGGTAATGGTGTACTTGTTAGGCTCTTTTATATCAAGACAATATGGTTAAGTATCAGAGCCCAAGAATTTAAAGTTTTTTGCTTATTCATTAATTAATACATTAATTCATCAAATAAAATTTTGAGTTCCTACTGTGTGACAAACACTGTCTAGGTGCTAGGATACAGCAGTGAGCAAAACAGATAGGATCCCTGTTGTCATGTTGCTTACAGTCTAATATTGGCAACAAATATTAATAAAATAAGCATACCAATGTGTGATTACAATGTGTAACTACCATGTCTTCCCCTGAGGGAGGATAACATTTGAAGCACTGAAAGAGGACTAGCCTGGCTGGAGTGTGACCAGTAAGGAGGAGGGTGCTTGATGAATTTGGTAAGAGGCAAGGACCCAACCATGGAGAACCTTGTAGGACACTGGTAAGGAATTTAGATTTTATTCTAAGGACCATGGGAAGAAATCTTGGAAGAAATTTTGTTATGGGTATTCCATGTGCTGATTCATATTTTGAAAAATTTTACCTGTACACTAATCTCCATGGCTTATTTATTTTATAACTGGAGGTTTGTACTTCTTATTCTCAAAACCCTTGCCAATTATCACTTTGTTCTCGGATTCTATGAGTCTGTCTTTGTTTTGTTTTGTTTGTTCATTTATTTTTGTTTTGTTTTTTAGATTCCACATATAAGTGAAATCATATGGTATTTCTCTTTCTCTGTCAGACTTATTCACTTAGTATAATACCCTCTAGGTCTATCCATGTTGTCACAAATGTCAAGATTTCATTCTTTTTATGGCTGAATAATATTCCATTGTATATATGTACCACATCTTCTTGATCCAATCGTCTATCGATGGACACTTTACTTCTCTCCTGGTCTCATCATCTCTAACCATGTATCTTTACTCTTTATCATTGTGTTTTATGGGGAAGAAGTAAAAAGAAAGAGGATGCTGAGAGGAGACAGAGGAGTGCTTTCTGGTAAAGAATGAAGCACCAGAAGAATCTGGAAACTATTCCTTTCTACCCTCTAGTTCAAGCAGTATGTCATTACCTAAGCTCAAAAAACTGATTCATTGCCCTTTGTTGTCAGGAAGCAAATGGCCTACCTACTTTACAAGTAGAATAATTGATTTCTGATAAGCTCCTGGGATCCATGGTCCTCATCGTCCCTGCTTACTAGTAGACTTCAAAGAAATTGTAAGCAACCTTATAAAATTTCCCCAATGCATTCCTGATGGGAAGCAACTCTTGAAAAACCACCTTCCTAATACCCTGGATTGGTAGTTATACAACAGTTCACCTTATTGCTGCATTAAAATTCAATACCACCTCAGTTCCCTCAAATATGTTCCAAAAGCCTAAAGAGCAAATAACCCATTTTTCCTCTAGGAAAAAAAGCAAGCTTTTCTAACCTGAATTCAACTGGTTGGATTTTTGAAAGTAAATTCCCACCCTTGGTTTTGGAAGCCATTCTGAGTCAGTGCAGGACTTTATGTCAAAGAAGTTCAATCAAAGTGTTTGTCTTGTCAAGCATAGGGGTTACATTCAGGTAAACCTTAGTGGCTCTTGCAGGACATTGCAGGGTCCAGCGACACTCTATTTTAAAGGTACTTTGATTGGGAATGACAGGTACTCTAGCTTGAATCTGAGAACAAAACTTTCTGAAACAAACTCCCACAAGTCCCCTATACCTTTCTCCTAAAACAGAAGGACGTCACTCGGAAGAGAGGAATTTCAGGTCTTGGGGCTAATTTAGAAAAAGACCCAGCTTTTTAACAAGGGCACTGATGAGAGATAGACACTCCCTTTAAATGTATTTCTCATGTTTAGTGACTTTCTAAACCTATGTTGTTGTATCTGGTAGCCACTAGCCATATGTGGCTATTTGAGTTAAAATTATTTGAAATGAAATAAAAGTAAAGATTCTGTTTCTCAGTTACACTATCCACATTTCAAGTGCTCCATAGCCACATGTATTGGACTGTGCAACATGGTACATTTCCATCATCACAGTGTTGGCCTAGTAGGTCCTATTAAAGTTGCCTCCTGTGCCTACCCACCTAAATGTTTTAGATTCTAATTCAACCAGCATTTATTCAGTACTCACTCTGTTCTAGACATTGTACTAGCAACTCTCATACCTTGGGGTGGGGGTCACTGTATAATGATTAATGGAAATTGCCAATGTGTAGGCAGAGTAGCTAGATGCCTTGTAGTGTGGTTTGATGGCTCCTAGAAAGCATTCCTGTCTTCAGTTTTCTTCTCCATTGACTACTACAAGGTTTGAAACACTTACCTCTACAGGCTAGGATGGTGACATTCCTTGTTAAATGACAAATGTGGCCTGGAAGGGGAATATGCAGTCACTATTACTCATGACTACTTCAGTATGAACTGGTTTGTTAGATTAATTCTGAGAACTAGGCACTGGGGAAATATGACACAGATTAGATAAATTTTGAGGGCTTGTAGTAGGAGTCAAGAAATATCTGAGTCTTTCATTATCTCTTACAAGAGTGACTCTCTGTTTGAGGGCACTACAGAATGGGGGCCTTCTGCCATCTGAAGGCAGTGCTAGGTGCTATTAGGGCAGAGACGGGGGGGGGGGCAACAACAAACCCTGCCAACACTGCTATTTGCCAAAAATGGGTTCTGATCTGCACTGTGTTTTGATCAAACCTGAATGTTCATGTTCAAACAGGCTTTAAGTTATGTGTGTCAGTTCAGCAGATATTTTTATTAAACACTTATTGAACAGTATCTAGTACTGTGCCAGATGCTGGAGAGGTAGAATTCTACTCTTAAGTTCCCTTTCTTTTTTAATTTACAGTGAAAAAGTTTTATATTTAGAATTAGCCAGCTGGACTCAGTTTAGATGATCCCAATTTTGTTGGCAACATCCAATGCTTCATAGTTGGGAGCCAGTGGAACATATGCCTTCTTTTCTCCATCAGGCCTGATGAGGGCGTTGACCTTGACCACGTCAATGCCACAGAGCTTTTTCACAGCCTGTTTGATCTGGTGCTTGTTGGCTTTGACATCCACAGTGAACACAGGTGTATTACTGTCTTCTATCTTCTCATGGTTGACTTGGTGGTCAGGGGGAACGTGATGATGACACAGTGGTCAAGCTTGTTTCTCCTGGGGGTGCTTTCCCAGGATATTTAAGCTGCCTTTGGAGCCTCAGTGTCTTCCACCGTCAGAAGATGGGTGACTTGCAGATCTTCTTTTGTGTGGCTGTGGACACCTTTCAGCTCTGCTTTCTTTGCCTTCAAAGTCTTTTCTTTGGCTTCAGTTTAGGGAGGGGCAGAGGCTTCTTCGCTTTCAGTGCCATTTTCCTGAAGAGGCTAAGTTTCCTTTCGTATGACCTCTTACTGGGGCATTCATAGCTGGCCCAGAGCCAGCAAGACCTCACCTTTCTTCCCCACTTTTCTCTTCTCCTTGTGTATTACCTAATACCCACCTTCACCACGCTTATCCTAGTCCCCATTTTTTCAACATCACTTTTCACTTGTTCCAGGTCACAGTCTATAACTGAGAAGAGAGAAAGGGAAGGATAAGGGAAAACTAATTGTCCTTCCCTTTCCCTATAGTAGTGTTTTGCAAATTTCAGGCCACAACCCACTAGTGGGTTATAAAATCAATGTAGTAGTCATGACCTAGCCTTTAAAAAAATAAATGAAATAAAATAGAAAAACATTAAAATGTATCCATATAATAAGTAAATATAGTTTCATAAAACTTGAATTAATTATCAAATATATGCATGTGTGTTGTGAGTCATTAAATAAAATGTATTTTTTACCACACTACACCATTGTAGCTCCATGCCCTGTCCCAAGCTTAGCACTAATTTGGTCTACAACCATTCTGCCCTCACTGTTTATCTCCTCCTGCAGAAGTCCTGCCTTATTCCTTTTCTTGTTTTCCCAATCCATCCCTTCTTCCTAGACCTTCCTAGCCTCCATCTGAAATCACCCTCCCTACATGCAGCTGGTGTCCCATTGAATTGCCACCTGGGAATGGGAACTGGAGGAATCTCTGTTCCCACTATCTGATATGGGAGTGATTAGGGAATATGTGTTACTGAACTTTCGAGTTTGGCTGTGAATGCATCTTCCCATGGAAGCATGAGCATTTTATGGGATTAGGTTCAGTGTTGTACAGCCCTTCAGTTTCAGTCTGGAATCTATGTGCTTTAATGGACAGCTCTGGTACCCAGGCCACCTATATGCCAGCCAGATTACATGTCTTCTTTTAGAACTCAATCCTCTTGCATTCTGAAAAACCAGTGGTGCAAAGTGTGATTCCCATAGATTCCTACTTTAATGCCTTGCAACAACACAAAACAGCTGAGTCCTCTTCCATGGACCTTGCAGATGATCCTTTAGTGGTTTGAAAGTAAGACTGTGTCTCCCAAAGTACTTAACTTGCTCCACAGGGAAGAATCTGACTAAAAATAGGTAGAAGTAGCTAGAATTAAGTAAACACATGTAACTCATAGAATGAATTTTCAGCTGTAGATAAAGTAGCCTCCTCTAGCACTTTGCTGCTCAGTCATATATTAAACTTGTAACTTTTATGTGGTGCCAATGAATACATCTGACCACATCAGAGTTGTCTGCTTCAAGAGGAAGAGAAATTAGGCCTCTAATTCTCTTTGTGCAATGACATGCAAAATTAAAGTCTTCATATTTTCAGATAACAATGGCATTGCCTGAGAGAAGCTGCATATTTAGTCATAAAAACAAAAACAAAACAACCCACTCTAGTAAGTCCTCAGAGGTTGGCCAAGGACATTTGAGTGAGGTAATTGAGCACACATTCTGTCTTATTTTAGGTATTGGGACCCAGTGACTGGGCCCTCGGCTCCCTGTTATCTGTCAGATATAGTCTAAACCCTTCAGCCTGAAATTCACATTAGAAAAACATTGTGTACAGAGCTGTACATAGTAAGTGCTCCATAAATAGTGCATATTTGTTTTGTACCCCATGGTCCTCCATCATTAGGGCTTATGATCTATCTATCCAATATTGTCTCCTGCAATTCTCCAGTGGGAAGTTTCTGCCTCAGCCTAGTTGGTCTTTCTATGCTTGACATACTTCTTACTAATTCCTACTGCTGAGCATGTGTCCATACATTTTCCCTACCCTGGAATGCCATTTCCCAAATCTCTGCCATTCCAGTTCTTGCCTACTTTTCAAAAGTACCTGAAGCTGCTTCCTGCATGGAGCTTTTGGTGCCCATTTCATCCCTAAAGAGACCTGTTCTTTCTCTGAGAGCCAGCAACATTTGGGCCGAGCCCCCATTTTGACATTTTATCATAGTGTGCCTCAACCAAGCTGTGGACCACTTGCCTCTTGAATGTGAATGTGAACTTCTACCTATGTCTGAGAAGCTTTTGTAGAGCCAGGGAACACACAACACATGTTCTATTAGTTCTGTGTCAGGCTCAGTATATGGTTCATAGTGTAAGCCTTTAATGAGGTGATGATATAAATTGGTACTGGATAGCAGAACTTTCCAGTTCTGTTTCCTATGTCATTGCTGACTCAATCTGTGACCTTTACTTTACCTTTTCCTGAGCTCTCACTTCTCTCCAGCATACTGGCAAGGGCAATATTTATATACCCTAAAGAGATGTTTTGCGGATTAGCCATAATGAGTATAACACATGTAAAAATATGAAGATCTGTAGAAACCCTATTATTATAGAAATAATAATAATTACAGCTGCACTGGGTTAAATGCTCCAGAAGCCATATAGAAGATGCCTTATCTGGGGCAAAAGCAGCCAACTGTGCCAGCAATTAGTCAATTATGAGTATTTAATTTTATATTATTGTTCGTGATTTTTGTTTCTGTGCACAATTGGGGCCTAGTTGCCTCTTTTGCCTTTTTTTTATTGTTCCAAATATTACAGATGTCCTTTTGTCTTCCCACTGACCCCTTTCACCCCACCCCCACCCCCCTCCCTAGTCATCACCTTTGTCTTTTAAATGAAACCTCTGATGAAGTTGGTTAGAGATCAATCTTTATGGGGCCTAGGATCCCCAAAGCCATGCTACAGATCCAGTGACTCTATGACTATGTTTTGCTACCCTTCACCGTTGAAGCTCCTACTTTGGCCAATGTTCCTTCCCATATTGTTTTTCATCCGTCCCTAAGGAGTCTCAGCTCCAGAATGGTGAAGGGGGTACTGAATACAAGTGTCGGCCAGACAGTAATGTCATTTGAGGGCACACCAAATGCAGAGTACTGGGAGAGACACAGAGGAAAAAAAACATATTCCTTTTAACTGTGAAAGAGACTTTTGGTTTGTAAAAGGCTTGAAGAAACTAGGAGAGGCCCTTAGAAAAATGAAAGAACCTCTCTGGAAAAGAAATGCACGTAATTCACTCAGGACGTATTCTTTGGGACTCATTCTGTGTCCCTATCCTTTTCCTTATTTACCTTGACCACCTGAATCATTCTACACAATGAATCTCTATGAAGTATTCTGAGATTTTTAAGTCAAAATTCTTTTGTGAATAATTAATAATTTCTCTGAGTAGAGCATATGAATATATTTGATGCAAAAAATAATTGAATAACACTTTTTCTTCTTTTTCATCTACCCAGCTAATACAGAAAAGTATTATCAATGTGCCATCACTCATTAAACAAATATTTATGTGTCTGGCCATCAAAATTAGAAATCAGGAGGAAGATTTTTTAAAAATTTGCTGCACTTCATGTTCATCTGTTAGCAGGCACCAACTCTCTGGAGGTTGGATTGCTGTATGCTTATGTATTGTGAGAGTTTTGTTGTGCTCTTTCTCTGAAGATCTCAGCTTTGGAAGGATTACAGGGAATATAGTTTAAAAGACAATTTGAGTGCCACAAAACATCCTTTTCATGAGTACTGCTTTTGCTTTCAAAAAAAGTTTTGTGAATTTCTCTTTGGTGGAGAGTCACCCACTTTCTGGCCCTGCCCTGCTCCATTCTCTCCTCCCCTCCTCTGGGTCCACCCTAAAGCCAAGTAGCCTATGCTTTTGAGGAGCTATGGAGCCAGTTGATGACCCTCCACTTTCAGGAGCAGAAGTGACTGCTCTGGGATCTGCTACACAATGAGGAGTTTTTATTTGGAACTGCATTATTTTTTTATATTGTTTTTTCTACACTGTTCAGAATTTTTAATTTTTCTACTTTGGCTTTTCCCTTTTTTAATTTTATTTTTTATTGCTTCAGATTTCTGATTATGTATTCAACACAGTGTGCCATTTTTATTTTATTGGCCCATTTAAAGGGCAAATAAACCTTTGTTTTTATAAGGAGAAGGTAAAGGACCAATTATCCTGGCCCTCAATGCATATTTGCTAATTTGAGTTTACAATCCAGTTATGCATCTTAGGAAAGATTTTGCCATTTGCACCCTCTTACCCTATTTCCTGGTGTATTGTTGCTATGACATAACACATTTGCCAGTGAACACTTTAGCTCTTAATGAACAGAGTTATTATTTTATTACCTGCCATTGCCTTATTTATGCTCTGAGATCCTATTAGGAGTGGACCAAGCACTGAGGGGAATACTCCATTCTCCTGAATTGAAGGCTTTCCTGATCCCAATATGTTGCCAAAATGTATGTAATGATCAGATACATGTTGTAATTGGATTGTCACCCAATCAGTTTCAGGGAGAAGGGATGGCACTGCTTAATGCTTGCTTGGAATGTAATTTTCTCTAAGAAGCTTGCCCTGAGCTGGGCCATGCCGCAGATTGTTACTGCCTCTACATATCACTTTGCCACTCTAGTTATAATAATACCATCAGTATTCCAGAGTCAGAAACATTTGTGGATTGGATTCTAGGAGAAAAAGTACAGGCATACTTCATTTTATTACACTTTGCTTCATTGTGCTTCACAAATGTTATGTTTTTGACAAGCTGAAGGCAAGACTCTCCACCAGCAAAAAGATTATAATTTGCTTTGTTGCCATACTCACTTTATTACAGTGGTCTGGAACCAAACCCACAATATCTTCGAGGTATGACTATACAAATTCTTTTGAATAGAGGCCTTGGGGAGTAGCAAGAGGACTAGGAATGTGACATGGGGAAGACTCTGTTGCTGTTTGTGAAAGCGATGGACTCAGACGGTGAGAGAAGTCAGAAACTTGAAATTCCCTACCCTGCTGAGGCCAGACTCACAGGCCAGTTTGTAAGGGGATCAGTTGGACTTCCACCACTGTACAGACCTCTGGCACCCAGGTGGTAGCACCTGTAAGAGTGATTGGTCATAAAATGCTGGGACAACAGCATCATTTTCATCTACAAGGATAGCACTATTTTTCTGAAGCCCCATGGTATTACTCATGAAAATGGAAGGAAGCAAGAAAAAAATGAGTGGAATATTTCTGGCTATAAAAGAGGAGCTGTTATTTTCCTAATTTTAGTGGAGTCTTTCCTTTCAGAAAAGAAAAGCATGAAAAAGGTAAGTATGTAGGAATTATTCATAGGAGTGTTTCTAGCTTCTATCAACAAACTAACAGCTTTATATAGCTAATACTTCTCAAATACTTACTATTCATGGCTACAACCTCTGATCATCAAATTCCCTGGCAGAAGACATCCTGTTCATTCTTTCATTTCTAGATCTTAAGCATAAAAAGACTTATAGATAAAGGCAGAAATAGTAGGAATGGCTCTTCTAAAGAGGCAAGAAATCATTGAATTCTGCATATTTGGTAAATGCAAGCAGATTCCTTAGTAATTGGAAGGTTCAGCAAATTCTCAATGCAGGACTTTAGCAAGGGGAAGTAAGCCATTAGGGGTGCAATAGTAGGAAATCTGGGATACTTGTGTGTTAGTCATGAAGGCTTACAAGCTAGAAGAGACCTAGGAGATAAACAAGAAATTGAGTCTCAGAGAAGGCAAGCGATTTTTCATGAGATTCCCATTTCACAGATAAAAAGATTTGAAGCTCAGAGAAGTAACATAACTTGACCAACATCACGCAGTAGCAAATGTCAGAACTAGGATGTGAACACAGAACTATCTGAAATGCTCCAATGGTGACCAAGCAGGGCCTGGGCATCTGGAAGGCTGTTCAGTTAGGTGTGTTGCTAAGCTTAAGTATTATGTCAAGAATATTACAAAACTTGGGAGGCCTGAGAATGGCAGTGAAAATGAGCAGTTAGAAGCACACTGTTGTTTCCAGAAAACAGATTATAAGGACTTAAATGAAAGTTAGAGACATTGGAGGCAGAGTGTTTAGTGTGTAAGTAGAATCTAGAAGAAGACTGCTTTGGTTGGACTCCAACTCCACCAAATATTTACTGAGCACTTACTCTGTGCCAATCACTATTCTCGATGCTGGGGATATGGCAGTGAGCAAGGCAGACACAAATCCCTGCCCTCATGTTGCTTATATTTTTGTGGGGGAAGATTTATTGTCTGTGTGACCTTGGCCAAATTGTTCAGCTTCTCAGAGGCTTAGCTTGCTTAGCTACAAAAATGGCAAGAATGGAGTCCAGGTCAAAGAGCTGCTGTGAGGATTAAATGATGTAAGGCATATAAAACATATAGTGCCTAAAAGAGTAGCTTTTATTATTACCATGCTGCATGTGACTGATCACATTTTTATATTAGCAGTTTTTATTTTATTTCTCATTTTTTAAATTTATTTTTATTGTTGAAAATATTACAGATATCCCTCTTTCCCCCCCATTGATCCCCTCCAACCCGCATCCACCCCCTTCTTCCCCCCAGGCCTTTACTACACTATTGTCTATGTCCACGGGTTATGCATATATGCATATAAATTCTTTGATTAATCTCTCCCTACCCACTCCCCCACCCTCACTTTCCCACTGAGATTCATCAGTCTGTTCCATGCTTCTTTGTCTCTGGATCTATTTTATTCCTCAGTCTATTTTGTTTATTAGATTCCACATATGAGTGAGATCATATAAAACTGAATCAGAAAGAATCAGAAAACCTGAATAGGCTAATAACAACTGATGAAATTAGAGCAGTAAAAAACAACAACAAACCTCCCAGCAAACAAAAGCCCTTGTCCGGATGGCTTCACAGAGGAGCTTCCTAATTCTTTAAGTTGTAGGGTTAGATAGTTTACTAAAACTGTTTCTTGCTTTTTGAGGTAGGCCTATAGTGCTATGAACTTCCCTTTTAAGACTGCTTTCACTGTGTCCCATAGATTTGGGGTTGTTGTGTGTTCATTTTCATTTGTTTCCAGGAAATTTTTGATTTCTTTCTTGATCTTATTGGTAGCCCATTCATTGTTTAATAACATGCTATTTAGCCTCCATGTGTTTGAATGTTTCTGAGTGTTTTTACTGTTGATTTCTAATTTCATGCCATTGTTATCTGAGCTGCTTGATATGATTTCAATGTTCTTGAACTTGTAGAGACTTGTTTTGTGCCCTAAAATGTGATGTGGTCTGTCTTTGAGAATGACCCATGTGCACTTGAGAGGAATGTATATTCTGAAGCTTTGGGGTGAAATGTTCTGTAAATATCAATTAAATCCATCTGATCTACTGTGCCATTTAGTCACTGTTTCTGTATTGACTTTTTGTCTGGAAGAGCTATCCAGTGAAGTCAGTGGGGTGTGAAAGTCCACAACTATGACTGTATTGCTGTTAATCTCTCCCTTAAAGTCCTTAAGGTTATTATTGATAGGCCCTTATTTATTGCCATTTTAATTCTTTATGCCTATGTTTCTCTCTCTATTTCTACTTCTAATTACACCAGTCCCTTTAACATTTCCTGAAGTGCTGGCTTGGTGGTGATAAACTCATTTAGCCACCCCCCTGTTTTTTTAAATCTGGGAAACTCTTTAATTCACCATCTATTTTGAGTGATAGCCTTGCTGGATAGAGTAGTCTTGGTTTCAGATCTTTGTTTTGCATTATCTTCAATACTTCATTTCGTTCCCTTCTGGCCTGAAGAGTTTCTGATGAGAAGTCAGCTGACAGCCTTATGGGAACTCCTTTGTAGGTAACAGATTGCTTTTCTCTTGCTGCCTTTAAGAGAGTCTCTTTTTCTTGAATTTCTGGCATTTTAATTATGATGTGTCTGGGCATGGGCCTCTTTGGATTCTTCTTGCTTGGGACTCTCTGTGCCTCCTGAAGTTGTGTGACTTTTTCCTTCACCAGGTTAGGGGAGTTTTCTGCCATTATTTCTTCAAACAGGTTCTCTAACTCTTGCTTACTTTTCACCTCTTCTGGCACTCCCATGATGTGAATATTGTTATTTTTCATGTTGTTGCACAGCTCCCTTAAATTGTCCTCCTGTTTTTTAATTGTTTTTCTTTTTGGATCTCTGATTGAATGATTTTTTTCTACCCTGTCTTCTAATTTGCTGATTTAATCCTCAGCTTCCTCTAATCTGCTGTTTATTCCTTCAATGTATTCTTTATTTCAGTGATGTCATTCTTCATTTCTAACTGGTCATTTTTCATAGTTTCTATATCTTTCTTCATGTTGTTGAGCATTCTTACAATCAGTATTCTAAACTCTATATCTGATAGATTGCTTACCTCTGTTTCATTTAGCTCTTTTTCTGGAGACTTCTCTTGTTCTTTCATTTGGGGCTTGTTTTTGTCTCTCCGTTTTGGTTGCCAATTTGGGTTTGTTTTTAAGTGTTAGATAGATCTTCTAACACTCTCAGTCTTTTTGGAAGATATCTGGGGCAGGCCTATGTCAGATGCTGTTTGTGACTGGCCTTGAGTACCCTGTTTGGAGGTATCAACAACCCACGGCTTGAGGTCTCCTCTATCATGGCTGGATGCATTTAGGCAGGACCAAGATGCGCACCAAAGTCTGCTTTTCCAAGGCCCAGGTCCAGAAGCAGATCAGGCAAAGACTCAAAGCACTCTGAGGTCTGCCTTTGCCTGCAGGCTGATTAATCTGATTCTCTTAATGAGCCTCAGGCTGTAGAAACTCCTCTGGGTAAGGTGAGAAGTTTTTCAGCAGAGTGGGTCAATTGCTTCCCCCTCTAGCCAAAGGTGCTTAGAAGGTAGATGTTTGCCTGTGAAAGATGTCCTCTGCAGTATGGGGGAATAACTAGGCATAGGAATTCAGAGGGGTGCCCTCTGAGTTCTGTTTCCAGAGCCCACAACCCTAGATTCTCCTCACACAGCTCCAGTCCAGTCTGCCCTCCCTCTGCTGGAGCACAGGTGAGTGGCTGCACATGAAATTTTATGCATTGACTCTTTAAAAGGGTGCCTGCATTTCCAGCCATTTCTCCCTGGCAGACAGAAACCCAGCTGCTTTTCACAGCCAGACGTTATGTGGGCACCTTTCTTAGTTCTGATGCTCTTGGCTGGGAAGCCCAGCCTGAGGTTTAGGCCCCAGAGTCCTCAGTGGGAACCCCTCACAGCTGAGATATCCCTCTGGACCTTTAGCTGCTGCCTGTGGGAGCCCAGCCAGCCCTTTCGCACCTCCACACTTCCTCCCAGTGTCTATGTGGTCTCCACTTTTCCTCCTTGGTTAAAATGCTCTCTAGCTCATCTTCAGTTGTAGTTGATTATTCAGGTTGGTTTTTCTGTGTTTTAGTTGCAATACCAGTTTGGTCCTGGGAGAGTGTCAGTGTAGCTTCCTCTTAGTCTGCTGCCATCTTTAATTTCCAGCAGTTAATTAATTAATTAATTAATTAAAATATTACAAATGTCCCTTTTTCTCCCCAGTGACCCGTTCTACCCCATCCCATTCTCTTCCCTAGTCTCTCTCTCCGCTTTTGTCCATGTCCTTGGGTTGTGCATATATGCGTATAAATTCTTTGGTTACTCTCTCCCCCTCTACCTGCCTGCCCTCCTCCATCCCTCTGACATTTGTCAGTCCAGCAGTTAATTTTAATTTGAGGTGAAATTGGGTTGTGGGGGGTTACTGGATTGTAGGCACATTCAAGGTGACATGACAGAAACAAGGGCTTCTGAGAGCATCAGAATTGTCCTTTCACATCTGGGATGCAGGACTCTAAGCCCCTTGTGAGGTTAACACCTGTTGCATTGTTTTAGTTGCTTGCCCTTGTGGACAGGGCACTTCTAGTGAGAACTGAAAGTGGTTAAGGCCTAGTCTCCATCTGCTGACATATTGCTATGCATATCTTTTTCTGCATACATATGTGAAAATTCCACCATTTCTTATTTCTACTTCAATCTATGGACTTGTTTTCAGTGAGCATCACTTAAAATCTGCTCTGTGAATATAAGTTTATTTTATTTTCAGGTGCCATGCAAAAGGTTGAGAATGTGAAATTTTTAGAAGCTTGAAATCCTGATGATTTGCCTAGGTGTATGGCACTGATAAGTAAAAATAATTTTAATCAGAGAAGTGATTTCATAATTATTTTAATAGGTCCAGTTGGCTATAATATTTTCTCCAGTACACCCACACTTCTGAAGAAATAAAATATACTGAAGATCATGCTGCTTTTTAAAAAAGGAAGGATGTCTGAACTCTGATAAGGGCAGCATGGGGGAGTTGGGACAACTTTGGGCTGACTGCACTTTTCCATATGCTATCTAAAATATTCTCGCTCCTTGAATCTCCATCTCCAACCACATAAGCAATTTTTACCCAACTAGTGGACTCGATCTCATCTTTTCTTTCTTAGCCTAAACCATGACTGACTTCCTCAGGGAGACTTCTCTTACTCCCTCAACAAGCCTAGATGGCTCTCATAGCATCTTGTGCTTATCCTTCACAGCATGCAAAATATTTATAAATAATTAATGAGTCAGTGATTCAGTGTTTGTCTCCCTCAGATTTATAAGGGCAGGAATAGAGAGCACTTGTATAACCCTTACCTCCCAAACTTAGCACAATGCCTGGCACATAGTAGGCGCTCAAGAAATTTAGTTGACTGACTAAGATGAATGAATAGGTACCATTCAAGAGCTCTGGATTCTGTTCCCAGCCCTGACATTTTCTAGATATGTGGCCACAGGTATGTCACTTGAACTCTTTGAGCCTTAGTCTAGTCACCTGAAAAATGAAGATTTAATGATTTTTAAGATTCTTTCTGGCTTGAATAATTTACCATTCCATTGAAATCAGGATTTAAATTCTTACCAGTAGGGGAAAATATTCCAGTTAAACTACCTGGGATTTGCTGCCTCTTATTTTCAGGGATCTCTAGTGTATTATAATGCTTTGAATTGTCATGGTAAAAATAGGTTTAATAAGGGGATTCCTCTTCAAATGCCTGGTAGCAGGGACAATATTGGTTTGCTTGGAAAAAGACTAGCAATTTGCCCACTTCAGACTTTACTTATCTGATCATTTGCTCTTTGTTTACCTTTTACCTCTAAGATTCGGTGCCTTCACATGGAGATCTTTATCTTTGTGTTTGAAACAAAAAAGAAGTAGCTGTTAAACTAGGGAGGGAAGTCTTTGTTGGTAAGTGGTTATAAGCAAACAGCTGCTAGCTTTTTCTGCTGTTTTAGTTCCCCTGTCAATCAAATAAGCAGCTCCAAGTTTTGTTGGGGACCCCAGCTGGACCACAGAACTAGGAGCTCCAAGATGTGTCATAGTCATCTTTTTATCCACAGCAGCCAACACAGTGCCAGGTTCAGAGTAGGTGTTCAAAATGTCTGCAGAATTAGATTACGGTGACAGCTGGGAAGCCCTACACATAGATTGCGTAGGCAATTTCCCCATATTTTTATTTTTATAATTTGTACCCAGTTGACTTTACAGAATGATCTAAAGTACAGCTGCCTACACGGTGTGGTTTAAGGACTACCAAAATGCTCCTATATGTCTCTGAATCACTCCCCTACCAGCCTACTCAGGTGCCAGAAATTTCTACCAAGTTGCTTTAGGTTGGTATGGAGGATTCATTAAAATGAAAGTATTACATTTGAATCAGTTGGGATAAATTAGTTTTTTGTATTAGCTGATGCCAATGTCTTGGGGCCATAGGACACAGGATGGGTGTTTTAATTAGGACCTTAAGGGTGGGAATTAAGAAAATTGTAGGACATGGGGTACTATCCAGGAGATTAGGAGAGCATCACAATAAGCTTCCCTCAAGTAGCTTTAGCTAACATTCTGCTTGAGGGCATTGGCCTCCTCTACTAGGGAGTGGCACCAAAAGTCCATTGGGGCACTGAAAACCATCTGGGACTATGCCACAGTGGCAAGAGTGACCTTGCATCTGGCCTTGAGAAAGCTTGAGCACCTTAGCTTTGCTGACAAATTTTCCTTAAGGTTAGGAACTGGGAATTCTTTAGTTTTTTCCTAACTGCCCCCACCCCAATGTTATGCATTTAGTAAAGACTTCTAGATTTTAACATCCCCACTTACTTCTCAGCATCTGATTAGTGATCTAGATTCCCTGGGTAGCATTAGTCCTTATGGCATACATTTTTGCTTATAATAATAGTAATAATAAATACCATTTGATGAACACTCACTATTTGCCAAGATACCGTGCTAAGCCCCTATATATGTTATCTCAACTATTAGGTCCATTTAAGTACAAAATGTATGATCTTTCTATTAAGCTATAGTTACTTATCTTAGGACTTTTCTTACATCTACAATAGAGCATCATAGACTGGGGACCTCTGTGTTCAGCCAATCAGCAGTTATGGAAACTACTGTGTGTTCCAAATGATGCCAAGTTCTATGGAGGCAACAGAAAGAGAAAATATAGTCCCAAATACCTCACTCTGACAGCTGGCCTCTGTCCTTTACTCCCAGTTTCCTTTCTCTAGTTCTTGGACAGAGACATGGATCCCCTAAGTAAGCTAAGAGATGGAAGCCGAGGGAATGAGCACATTCCATTTCCTAACATAGTATGTTATCTGGCAAGGTGAGGGAATAGGCTATTCAGATTAATTCAAAGTTGTGTTTAATGGAGAGCTCTTATAGATACAAAAGTGCGGAAAAGTAAAAGCAATAAAACTCATGGCACACCAGCCATAGAAGGAACAGATTATGACTTTCTCTAATAATTCTGAAGGTACCACACCATGTAGGCATCTGCAATTCACATCATTCTGAAAGTCAACTGGGTACAAACTACAGTTTCAGGGTCATTATGATGAATGTATTTTAAACAGTGAGAGGTAGGGTGATATAATGGAAATTGCATCCACTTGAGGAGTCAGAGGACATGACTCCCTAGTAATGGAATCTTGAGTATACCCCTGGGCCTCAGTTTCTTCATCTGCAAAGAGTAGAGGTCAGTCTCTAATCTCTAAGGAATCTTTCAGCTCTCAGATTTTTCCACTGCTAATTTCCACTACACAGCATGGAGATGGGCAAGGTCCTGGTGGGTTGACTGCCGGAACATATAGTCTTTAGCATTTCACCCTCAGTGAGATACTCCTCCTTTTGAATTAAGCAAGTATGTTGCCTGTGGTGATCAGAATTCAATAAAGTATGTGCCCCATTTCATAACAACGTGTTGTATAATCAAACCAACTGTTTTGTTGACCTCTGTGTCCTCCTTCTTTGGCAACCCTAACTTTTTTTCATCAACAACATCCTAATTTTCCCAGGTCTCTGGCAATCCCAGTGAGTCTCCTTCCTTCCCCAGTCCTGCAAGAATGATTGTCTAATTTGAGCCTTTGGACTAGATATATTTTATATGTGCTTACCTAAGTGCTGAGGGGTAGGAGTGAAAGTGAATGTTGGACATGGAGAGGCATTGTCATAAAACCTCAGATTCAGACATCTGCTTTTGAATGGATCCTTAATACCAGAAGGCATCATTGAGGCTAGGCAGTGAACTCAATGGTGTTATTAAATCTCTCCATTAAAAAAAAATATTCCTTTTTGACTCGCCTGCCAAGTGCTCCTACTCTAAAAAACCCTCTAACCAAATTCCCAATGACCAAAGAAATGGTCTCATGTCATTGGGCCCATTAGCTAGCTTTGGGCTTGCCCCCAGTCCAGTGGTGTTTCAAGCCACTGATTAAAAAGGCTCTCTTGGCCCTTTGGGCCCTCCTAGATACTCTGGAACTCAGTAAATGTACAATAATACAATTTGCTATAATGTCCTTTCCCTTTTCAAGCAACACAGCTGTCTGTGGTCTCCAAGTCCCAGCTCACTATATTTGATGAAGGGGATATTTAAAATGAGCGGCTGAAGTGGCCGCATATAATGGCTCCTCCATATCCTTTTTATCCCTCATTGACAAGCATAGGGCAGCTCCATGGGTTGATTGCTGCAAGGCTGACAATGTTGGGGCAAAAAGCCCATGCTATTATGATATTTTCCATTCTTTCTTTTTATGCTATATTATTTTTAATAAACCAATTTTTTCCTAAGGGGTTCAAGAGGGACAGCAGGAGAAGCTGAAAGGCTCCAGTCTCTAAAATGGAAGAAACGACTTAACAGGAGAGTGCCTTGAATGCAAGTTTTCTGCATACCCTATGTCTTTACCTATTAGTATGGCCAGTGGTCTTCAGTGACTTCACTGGAACACAGAATGTCTCTCTAACTACCTTCCCATTGACTGAAAGAGATGATAATAGAGCAAGAAAGACATCATAGAAGTGACTATACATCCAAATATTTGATCCATTTGACTCAACTTAAGATAAGAAAATCAATCATATAAAAGATGGAAATATTCTGCCTCCCACATTAGTTCACCTCATGTGGTAGAGAAAAATTCACTGTGCTATAGAGAAAACAGTGACAAAAAGCCAGGCAATTGGGTGATTGTGTTCACTTTGTGTCTTATATAAAGTCGATTTTAATTTCTAGGCCTACCTTCTCTTGTTCCCCCAGAATATCTCTGTCTGGCAGATAGTAGGTGCTAAATAAGTAATTCTTGACTGACTCATCAACACTTTAAGGCCATCCTTCTTGCTGGCAGATGCTCTGAAATCCATTAATCATCTAGTTACATTTCTTATCTTTTCATCTATCCATCCATTCATTTATTTCTTCATTAAAAAATTACTTTATTGCACATCTCCACTATCAGGTACTGCAGAAAGTGCTGGGGAAACAGAGGTGAACAAGGCATGTGCTCTGCCTCAAGTAACTCACCGTCTACATGACAAGGACCACAGCAGACAAAAAGGAAGTGCTAGGTATTAACTGTCACATAATTCATGATCTAGTTAAGGAGACAAGCCTTAAACACAAACACATTAAATGATTCAAGAACAATACAAGATATGAAATTCATCATTAAAACATGTAGCCTAGACAATTAAGTGTGGGGGGAGATTCAGAGGAGGGGGAAGCTATGTGAGTTTCAAGAAATGTGGAAGACAATGAAGAAAGAGCAATTTGAAAAACAAAGGTAAGAGGGCCCTAAAGCTAGGTTTTTATTAATCCTAATGTTAGGTTTTCATGAACATATAAAATGTACTCTAAAACAAATCTTATCTTTGTGTGTGTGTGAGTGTGTATATATATGTGTGTAAGGAGGGACAGGAAGCTAAAAGGTACAGGTTGAAATTGTATATAACACACCACAAAGCATCAGCTCTTTTCTGTTCTAATGAATAATCAATGATTAACTGCATATAAGAATGACTATTTGCATACTGTATTGTTCTTTTTGGATTGAGATAGAATATTTCAATGTTCTAGGCCTTTTAATTTTTATTTTTTAATATCACAAAGATTGAAGTCATTGTCATTAGGGAATTCCCTTCTCTCCTCATCCCATTTCTTTTTCAGAGTCCAAATTGAAGAAACATGCTGGTCCCAGCCTTTGTCCAAGTTAGTAATGGGCATGGTTGGTTATCAGATAGATGCCAAAGATCAGCTCATTAGCTGATCCTCAATACCTTGCGTTGGAACTGGTAGTTTGAGTGCAGTGAGATAATTTTTTTGTAGATTTGGGATATTATGCCATCTTTACTCTTAGAGTGTTTTTCTCTGAAAAACTGAAGCTATCAAAAAACCTTCTAGGAAGTCATACAATTAGAATTACAGTTTTTCTAAAGTTCTTAAAATCTCCTTCGTGTACCTGGGATGCTTGAGAGGCAAGCTTTCAGAAAATGTGGGCAAATGGAAAAGAATAAAAAAATATATACAAAAATAAATCTACTTGTATGTAGATAGTGAACTTTTGAATAAATCCTTACCCTAATTTTCCAAACTTCTGGTACTGTTCTTATTTGATTTTAATAATAATAATGACACTTCAAATGTCAGGTTTCCATACCCATTTATAATAGACTTGATGGAAATGTTTTCATCTGGGCCTTTTCTAGGACCAAGTAAAGGGACAGACTATAGTATTTGCTTTTCTCAAAGAATAGGGCTTCTATTGAAAGCATGCCAGAATTTGGAACTTTTAAAGGATATACCTTATCAAGTGATATTAACCAGATTATTCTGGGATGACTATAAAAGGCAATCTTTTAAGATTTCATGATTAAAATGGAGGTCAAGAGATTAAGATGGGTTATAGGTGAAAACGGGTAAGAATTAGAAATGCCATTAATTTAAATTTGTATTGGTAGAGGAGTTTGGAATGCATTAAACCTCTAAGGTCCCAACTTCAAGACATGTTGCTAAACCTGACTCAGAGAATGGTATTTTCAAGCATGCTGGGTTTAATTACCATTACATCTTAAAAGTTATTGTTTGCTGTATTAAATAATTACCACATTAATTGAATCATCCTATTTGTCAAATGTTAAAGTAGAAAAAAAGGCTTTGGACTTATCTAGGAAAAGAAGTTAGAAATGCACACTTTGAAACTTGTATTTGCTGGAAGTACAGATGTAATAGGTTCAGGTTCAAAAGATAAAATGCACATACAAAATCCCCAATTGCTACTGTAATGATCTGACTACAGAGAAAGAAATTCATTTTTATAACTCAAATTTTGTGCCTCTGTCAGTAATCCCAAGATCCAACAAAGAAGAAACTGTCCAGTTGGTAAGTGTTCTTAGGTCTTCCATGCTATGATAAATTTATTCAGTAACCATTTATTAAGTACTGTTCTCTGCAAGACCATGTGCCAGACACAGAAAAAATAGTAATAGTTAATATTTATTAAATGTTTATTATGTGTCAGACACTACAAGTGTTTTATATGCATTATCCCATTTATTCTTCCTAAAATGCTATTGTTACCTCAGTTTTGCAGATGAAAACACTAAGGTTTAGAGAATTTAGTTAACTTGTAAATACCAACTGGTAAGTACCAGAGCTGGTACTCAAATCCAGGCCTGTCTGATTCCAGAGTCTGAGATATTAAACATGAAGGCTGAGGCAGAATCCCTAGCCCTTAAAGAACTCTCACATACCTAATTGTAAAACAGTGTGCATGAGTGATAGAGTTATGGTCTGTAGAAAGTTCACAGTTCAGAGAAGGCCACAATTAATTCTGCCTGGAGATGTTACATAGGAGATGACATTATAGCTTGACAAGGTGACATTTAAAAAATATGAGTTGGAAATGGGAAGGAGAGAAGATTCTTTCAGCTAGAGGAAGTAGTATGAACAAAGGCATTGAGACATAAGATAGCATAGCATATTTAAGGAGTGATATATCATAGGATAGGTGGAACTGAGGTGTTGGATAGTGGTGAGATTGCTAGGAGTAAAACTAGGAAGGTAAAATGGGGCCAGCTTGTTAGATACCTGGAATGTTTTGGGGGGGTAAGGATTAGGTTTATTCTATAGGTAGAAGGAATCCTTCCTAAAAATTTTTAGACAGAGTCACAATGTTAGCTATATCTGTATTTTTAAAGAGACAATTCTAGAAACAGTGAAGAGGTTAGAGAAGGAATAGATTGGAGATGAGAAGACCAATTAGAAAGTCATTATAACAACTGAAACAATATGAGAGGAAGAGCAGACTGGGAGTGGGTATGAGTGTTGGCTGGACTTCCTGGTGAAGATGTCCAAAAGAGAGTTGACTATATGGGTTTGGAGTTTGGGCGAATAATTGGGACAAGAGATAAAGATTTGAAAGTCATATAAGTTGTATCATGAGAGCATTTGTAAAGTGAGAAAAGTATCAAGACAAATGTCCATCATTTAAGGGATGGGAACAGAAAGAATAGCCTAAGAAGAAAGCTGAAAATAAAAGTAGAAAAATAAGAGGATAAATATAGAGAGAGATTGAGTCACAAAGGTCAAAGAAAGAAAGAACCATCAACAGTGTTAAACAATGTAGCAGTGTCTATCAGAATGAGGATTGAAAGATTACCACAAGATTTGGCTATTAGGAGGTCAGTGATAACTTAATGAGAGCAGTTTTAGCAGAGTAGAGAATATAGGAGACAAATTTGAAGAATGAATGAAAGATGTAGTAGAGACAAGGTGAATAGATGACTACTCTTCTAAGACATTTGGCAATGAAGGGAAGAATGATCTCATGCACTTTTGGCAGTTTGACTAAGGGTCTACAACAAAGCACCTCTGTACTTTCCCATACTTGAAGGTCACCTAAGCTGTGTATGATTAAAAGAACATGTCAGATTCTATTTTTTCAAAGCTGTATTTTAGGATCTTGGTAGTTGGGAATTTTTCATTCAGATTCCTGACCCATTCAGATTTCTTCTACCCTTATCCTGCTACATTTCTAGCCCTTTCTATCTACACACAGAGCAGACAAATCTTTCTAGTGGTGTGCTTCTAGAATAAAGCTATTCCCCCTTAAGGGATCCTCAGCTTCCTGTATAGTGTTCATACTATTCATCTGAGAGAGAGAAGTCCTATGTTGTGAAAAAGCATTGTTGATGGAATGCCAGAGGTTAAAGAAACCCATATATTTTGAAAATAGCCCAGAATATTTTAATTAAAAAATATATATATCTTTACTGATATCAGAGAGAGGAAGGGAGGAGGAGAGAGAGAGAGATAGAAACATCAATGACGAGTCGTCATTGATTGGCTGCCTCCTGCACGCCCCCTGCTGGGGATCGAGCCTGCAACCCAGGCATGTGCCCTGACCAGGAATTGAACCATAATCTCCTGGATCATAGGTTGATGCACAACCTCTCAGCCATGCCAGCCGGGCCAGAATATTTTAATTTGACATTTCTAAGTCCTTGGCATGTCTGCTCCTAACCAAGCCCAGAGCTTAGGAAAATTTTGACAGGTTAAGAAAATGCTAGGATGTCATCATATTTGTCTTCATGGCTGATGAGGCATTGGTTCTTGCTGTAGCATTCAAGGGCTATTATGTGGTTTGTATGTTAAATCGATACCTTATAAAACTCCTGCGTAACTGTTGGCTTATTATTTAAAGCAAAGGAAGAACAAATCAATTCCATAAGTGTCAAGGACATTCTTGACAAAGGGCCGAATAGGATGTGCAGGCTCAGTGCCATGTAAAAGTCCAGTGAAATGGAAAGTTGTGCATTGTGCTTATGGATTCCTTCCAGATCATCAGGAGCACTCCAGGCTGCTCCTATTTGCTCGTTGGGCTTTCCCAACCTGAAAGCAGGGCAGGCCGGCTAGTACTTTAGGGTTACATCTTGGGATCAGGGGAGCTTCTTCTTCTTTTTTTAATATATCTTTATTGATTTCAGAGAGAGGAAAGGAGAGGGAGAGAGAGAGATAGAATCACCAATGATGAGAAAGTCATTGATCGGCTGCTTCCTGCATGCCCCCGACTGGGGATCGAGCCTGCAACCTGGGCATGTGCCCTGACTGGGAATCGAACCCTGATTGCCTGGATCCTAGGTCGATGCTCAACCGCTGAGCCATGCCTGACCAGGCAGGGGAGCTTCTTTGATAGCAAAATAACACTTGAACATTAAAAAGCACATCTCAATAGCAGGGCTGAGGAGCCCCAAGAGTACTCACAAAGTTTTAAGTCAGTGGGTAAATAGGATGAAGCAAGATGTTAGACTATTGAGCAACTCAATCGATAGATCTTATGGTGTGTGGCATTAGAGAGGGAAGTGGAGAATAGGCAGGGCAGCCCTGATATTGAGAGACCCAGCTGTAGTCATTATATTGATTTTACAGACAGACGGAACTCACTGGGGAGGTTTTTAAAAAAATACTGATACTCAGGACTCACCCCACACCAATTAAATCAGAAACCCTGGGGAGAATATTTAGCAATAGCAGTTTTAAAAGCTCCCAAGATGATTCTAGTGTGAATTTAGGGATGACAGCCATTGATCTAGCTCAACATTGTTAATTTAAAAAGGGGGAAACTGAGGCTTTAAGAGAGGAGATGTCTTCTTCTAGTTCCTCTGGCTGGTGATAATAGACTTGAGACCAGAACAAGTGTTATTAGGTTAGTGATTGAAGAAGAGGAGAGTTTTCAAGTAGAAGCTAATCCTTAGTTTCATCTCAATTTATATTTTTTGTGTATAATATCTGACAAAATTTCCCAAGGATTCTAGTATAATTAAGACATCTAAAACATAATCTTATCATTGCACATGATGAAAGCATGGTCTTCATTCATACATCAAGTATTTGGAGTGTCTGCTATGTGTCAATCCTGTGCTAGATGCTATGAAGAGTATTTGTATAGAATGCTTAAGAGAGGGTCTTGGATCAAGCAGCTCTGTGCCTGGGAGGCTGAGCAAAGAAGAGGGAGACAAAATACAACCATGGGGGAGTTTTATCTGCTTAGAGAATCAGTTAGCTTTGTTAATGGAGATCAGCTCTGTTTCTTGGTCACACATTCTAACTCTTTTAAACAGGGAAACAGTGATGTTTAGCACTTGTAGGAGTGCTTGCAGAAGTTAGTCATATATGACCAATGGGTGGTCATGGTGAGGGGTGCATAAATAAGAAAGGGCCAAGAGCAGTGTTCCACTATCCCCCAAGGGTTTGGCAGCATTTCTAAGAGAGGGAATGAGGTTTGGGGGAAGTAGTACATTTTCTTGTAAAAGACATGGGTAGGGAAAGTCATACATACTTTGGTTGAATCCCAATTTTCCCTCTTAGCAGTTGCATGCCTGGGAAACAACGTTCTCAGTGAGCCCTATTTCCTCCGTCTAAGATGAAGCTAAAAATGTTGATGATCCCCATCTTTCTGCTCCCTACTCTCAGGAGTCTCATCCCTCCTTTGCTCGCTATAAGGGACAAGGTCTTGCTACCAGCAGTAGCTAGTCACTGGCCAGGGAAGAAGCTACAGGTATGCTATACCCTGAATATTATCACACATATGTGCTTGCATTTTCACAGTTATACAAGTCAATCCTCTTTTCTTTGTTTCCCCTTTTTATCTCCACCTGGGTTTCTACCCAGTACCTCCCTCAATATGATATGTATGCTCTCATGGGAGGCCACACAGTGTTGCTACTTGAAGCCCAATGTAAGTTTGTATTTCTTCTTTCATGTACTATGTCATTTTAACATGGGTAGTTGTTTGGACTTACTGGCTACTTTTCCAGCACCTCTGCATTCCTCCCAGGGTGGTAAACCTTATCCTAAATGTGTTCCAAGTTTCTGCAAACCATATTAATACTTCTGTGATATAAAGTATGGAAAGTATCACATGTTTACTTTCAATTTTATCTTAGAGATGGAAGTTGATGCTAAACTCACCTGCTATGTCATTGTTATTTGTACTTTGGATTTTATTTTCGTGTTTGTGCAAACTTGTTTTTCTTTAAGGACAAATCTACTTTTTTCTAAAATAAAATGAGAATTTGAACATACTGATATATTTTATTGTCATTTTTATTCCTCATTATTTTACATGCAACAACTAATATCTACTTCATAGGATTATTGTTAGAATAAATGAAACTAATGGATGTGAAAGTGCTGGACACATAGTAGTTGTTTGATAAGTGCTGGTTTCTATATACCCATTGAGCATTTCTGAAGACAGCCATATTTCTTTACATTTTGGAGGGTATTAGAATATTCAAAGAGTTTTCTTATCTATAATAATATTTTCTTCCTATGCCAACCCATGAGACAGGTAGTTAGCATCATCTCTGTTTTATAAATGAGAAAAATGAAATGATAGAATGTGCCTCCTGTATGTTACCAAGGGAGTTAGCAGAGTAAAGACTAGAACTGGAACCTTACAAATTCAGACATAGGGATAATGCTGCTTCCCTTTATCACAAGTCAGAGTCCTGCAGTTGTCATGACAGACAGCACTAATCTCAGTTAGTGCACAAGAATAAAATTAATTGGAAGTTGATCATTTTTATTAGTGTAAGGTTAATAGTAGCCAAGGTGCACTGGGACAAAGAGAGAGCTTTTATCTGAGACAGAATGAATGAGATCCTTCTTGAGTTACAAATAAAGACAGCAAGCAGAAGCTCAGGATATATTCACCTATATCACAAGGCTACCACAAGTCTGGGTCTCCAAGACAACAGATTAAAGAGAGACTTACCACCTTCTTCCTTACCTATGTGCATTAACATCCTTCCAAGGCAATTCCTCAAGCTATCTATAAATAAAGAATATGAAAGTTTTGGCCAGGTCTTTCTCATAGATTGAGGCAGCTCAAGTTAACCCTGTTATGGGTTGTTTATTCTCCCTTTCTTTTCACTCCCCATTCAGTAGCTGACTCATCATATGACCTTGAACAGAGGCTTTTGTTCTAATGTCAGCATTTGAAGCATGAGGCTAAGAATACAGACCCACTCCCAGGGTGCTCAGGTGGACTAGATAATTTCTGCTTTTCAAACGTAAAGGATTTTCTAGTGAGTCCCATGGGGCTGAGGATCCCCTGAGGTGATGTGACAGGGGGCTGGCCCATCATGCCTACAGTCTGTGTCTGCTGTTGCTGTCCAAGTCTAGGCTGCCTGCCAAGTGCTATTTTGGAACCAGCTCAAGTTGTCCGTCGTTTGAAGGTCATGGACGTTCTGCTCCATGGGAATGCATGTGGCAGAGTAGACTGAGAAAAACCTCAGTGTCACTACTAGAGCTTTAAGCAAAGTGATTATGGTCTACATTCAGGGCCAAACCTAGTACTTGGTGCATGGTAGCTTTGATATGTGGATGATATTCACATGGTAAGGCATAGAACACAATGAATCAGAATAGGTTCCAGCTATAGTCCTAGAACAAGGACCTGGAGACTCTTTGCTGTGCCAGGCATAACCTATTAGATTTTGGATCTTGTGTAGGCCTAGGTATCTCAGAGTAGGGTCTGAAACAGTCAAAGCAAGGGGTAGTGGTTATTTACCAACTTGTATGGGAATATTTACTATTTTTAAAATAAGTGTGCTTTGCTGGTCAATCTAGACAAAAATCCACCTTGTGCTTTTTATGGAATGAATGGATCAGATTGTTCAGAATTCTTTACATTATGAATTGATTCAATGAGGTATCCCTGCTGGTATTGCCCTTCCTATATATACATTTTTTCAGTAGTGCAACTGTTGGGCAAAGTGAGGTTTACTTCTAGTGAGTCCCATAGGGCTGAGGATCCCCTGAGGTGATGTAATAGGCAGCTGGCCCATCATGCCAGACATGGGGACTAGGGATAGGCTCATTTGAAAACGTTAGTAAAGAAGGCAAGTTTTTAGATGGCCTAGGAAAAAAAAAATTAGCAACCTCACTTGGCCTCAGGCAGAGTCAGTTTTAAAATAAAAAGGGCAGAAGTACAAAGGACAAAACAAAAATCATGGGCAAAATACACAGTTTATTAGGGATGGACAACAGCCTGTGAATGAATTCTTGGCAACATTAATAGGCTATTTGTGAATTAAGCTGATTGTTTCCATTCTCTAAACCAGCCAAGGCAACTCCTCTCTCCTATGTTCAGGGCAATGCAGGCAGCCGTTTTCATTGTGTGATGGGAAGTATGTCAAATGATGCCCCATCCCCAAATACCATCTGCACCAGCCTATTACATGCCTAAAAATAATTAGAAATTTATTCTTTGTCAACCAGCCTGCTCTAATTAGAAGGGGCAAGACTTTAACTCATTACAGCCATGACCACTTTAATACATTAGCCCCCCAGATGTCTCTTTGGAAAGTAGGCAATAAGGCCCTCAGAAGAGGGACTCAGGATTGAACCTTGGGATGGAAAAGAGGAGGGAGAGAAAGTTCTAGAGACTGTGGAGGTATCCTGAGAAGTCTGGACAGAGTAGAGCCATAGGGAGCCCTAAGCTTCCAAGGAGAAGAGGAACGTGGTAGTAGTGTGGAGAAACTGAACTATGGAAAAGGAAGGAGAAGGAAACCAAAACATGAGATTGATCCATTTGCTAGGACTGCTCAGGTAAGTCCACTTGCAACAAGCAATCTGAGATCACAGCATCTTTTGTCCAGGGAAGTCTCATTATTAGACAATAATGCTCATTTGGAATGAGCATCACTAGATGCTTTCTTAGGAACTCCAGAACTCATAATTCTGTACTAGATGTTTTTATTCTGAGGAATGTAGTCAATAATATTATAATAACTATGTATGGTGTCAGGTGAGTACTTGAAATATTAAGGGGATCACTTTGTAAAGTTATATGATTGTCTAACCACTATGCTGCACAGCTGGAATGAAAACAAAATAATATTGAATGTAAATTGTAATTAAAAATAAAATGAGAAAAAATAAATAAAAACTCAGCTCAGTATGCTACGAAGACAGATCCACCCATCACAAGTCAAATGGTGTTCTTAATAGTCTACAGCCTCTAATAAGCTTGATAACCTAAATGCCAGGTGTTTATCTTATCCTCAGTCATCTTAGAAAAGGCCTTTATTGCCAATGATTGCCTGCTTCCTTCCAGCAAAGGCCACCTCCCCCAAACCTGCTCCTCTCTCCCAAGTGCCATGCACATAAGCTGATGCCATGGACAGGTCTTCCAGGTTCTACACTGTCTTATTTAGAACCTTGGAATAATGTAGGGTTTCAAAATCTAAGTGAGCAATTTTTTGTAATACTGTGGGTTATTTTAAAGATCTTCTTTCTCACAGTTTGATAATAGGGCCAGTTCTCTCTCCCCACCCCACCCTCACACCACAAGCAATCTTCAGGAATAGTTCAGATGAAGTCCTTGTATTTTGGGGCCCACACAAGGAGGTATCTTGGTGTTCTGCATTCTAATCTGGTTTTATGTTTTAGGCCAAGTGGATATCTGTTGGGCTGTCTTATGCTTAAACAGAGGTAGGTGGGTGTTCCTTCACATGGAATTAAATGTAGGGCCCTCCAGGAACTCTCTGAGACCCTCTTCATTGGAAATCCCTTTGCTACATATAATCTTTGGAGTGAAGGTACTCTGTTGCTAATAGACAGCTGTTAATTGCCAATATATGACTCTGGGGGGACCACACTAACTCATGAATAACCATTGTTGCATTGGTACAAATCAGTTATCACAAAGTGACAACTCAGAGCAGTGCTGAGGGAACAGGACACTGCTTGAAAAGATGGTGCAATATTGGGGAAGGTCTGGGAAAGGTGGGTATAAGGGGAGGAGGAGACATGAGGGTGGTAGGAAATGCCCGGTTAGCTGGCATCAGCATAGAGAACTTGGATGCATTGGGAACAGAGAGGATATGGAAAGTGGGATAAGGACATATCAAGGATAAATCTGGCCTGCTTCCTTCTTTTGCTGGTGCTGAGGACAGGTAGTTTTGTCTCTCTGTTGCTTCTTTCCTTCACCCTCTCCTTCATTATCAAGGTGTTCCAGGTTCTTAAAGAGCTTTTTCCTTGGCTGCCTTACGAGAAGCCTGGCTCTGGGAACTGACTGGGCTTTCTCGATTCTCCTGACTCATCCTGCAGACTCATTGTCCTCTCTAGCGACCTTCTGACGGTCCTGAGCTCACAACCTTGACTTTGCTGGCTCAGGGAGGTCTCTGATGAGGGGAAGTTTGCAGCTGACCTATGCTGTGGTATTGTTGGCTTTGCAAGATCTGAACACTATTTGTTCTGCTGGGCAGGGTGGCGG
>NC_142103.1:14676140-14786140 GCF_054644295.1 Miniopterus natalensis
AAACAGCCTAGTTTTTTTTGGACTGGTCAGATGGTGAAATTTCAAGTGTCAAAATGCAGTCACCTCATAGTTTCCATCTTTGGAAGTTGTTTCATTTTCACTCAACCTTGTTGATGTAGCCATAAGGATTTCCCTCAGTTGTCACCTTTGGAGCAACCACTGATTATTCTGGTATAGTCAAGAGCATTGTACCTAAGAGTTACATAAGAATGCAGATTCTCTATTACCCTCTCCTCCCGCAAGATGGATTCTATAGGTCTGTGACTTTGCATTTTGACATCACTGGCAACACTTTCAGAAACACTGGTGCACAGCAGGACATCCTCAAAGTGTACATCAGGAGATTTTCCTCAGTAAAGTAGCATATGATCAAATAGGTTTTGGTAACTCTAAGTTAAGGAAAAGAAATTGATTTATTTCCTGCAAGGCCTTCTTAGAGCTCTTCATAGGTTCATGTGCATTGTGAATGTTCAAAAAGAAATTACAGAGACAAAATTATCTCATGATGAAACCTTTTAATCCAGTGCCTGGTACACAGTGAGCACTCACTAATTGCTCTTTATTACAGAGGCTCCTATTCTTGCTTTAGTCTTTATTTCAATTGTGAGAAGAGAAATATAGTTCAACTTCATTATTTAGGACTAAATTTAGGTTAAGATCAGTCTTAAAGTCTGAGTTACAAAATGTTCTTAGGTAAACATTGAACTTTATATAGGAACCTTCAAAGGCTAAAGTAGAACTGCTGAGATATTTTGCATGGACAAATTCCAGATCCTATGTCCTGCTATAATAAATAGATGAAAGGATGTGAATTAACCTTAACCCTATGTTTGCCAATAAGTGTTTCTTAAGTACCTTAAAAACTTATGTTAAGTAGCTTATTAATATTAATTACTCAAAAGAGCCTTTCCTTTCTTATATATGATGATAATAAATTTAGTTCATCTATGTGTGAGCATCCCAAAATTGGAACTGGTAAGGCCTAAGAGAGCAGAGTTTTATTGCTTTGTGATTCTCAAACTTTGCTGTATGCACAAGTGATCTGAGGCACTTGTTAAAATGCAAGTTCATAGGTCCTGCTCTTAGGGGTTGGCTTGGGTATCTGCATTTCTAACAATCACTCCAAGAGATTCCTATGAGAAATGCTGATGGAATGTCTCTGTTTGGAGAGGCTCTTAAAGCTTTCAGGCAACTGAGGGAAGAAGGACTGGCTTTTTGTACTAAGGGGTAGATCTAATGGCAAGGAAGAGTTAATTCATCATCTCAGAGGAAACTGTCCTGCTGAATATGGATAAATTCAGATAATTTTACTTTTTGTGTCTATTTTTTTCTTTATTTGGCCTGAAATAATTCTGTAAATGGCTTCAACCTTTTCCCATTTACTGCTTTGAAAGCTAAAAGTGATCGGAATGCTGTTAACCCTGTGTTCCATAGGATAACAAGCTCTGTGTACAGGAGAAATGGAATTTACTGTTGGCGTCGGCTTTGGGATTGGCTTTCATGCTAAGGTTTTAGTTCCAAGGAAACAGAATTTGGAATTCATTATTAAATTGAATGTATTTTCTCTCTTTTGCTGGTTTGATTTTACTTTATAGTGGAAAAAGCATGACCTTTTGGATTGAACCTATCTAAATTAACATCCCAGCTCTGGCCTTTCTAGTAACATGACCTTGGGAAAATGTCTTAACCTCTTTGAAATTCTCCTTATCTTAAAGTGTATTTAAAAATAACAATCTTCTAAGATTGATGGGAGGATTAAGTGAAGCAACTTATGTAAAGCACTTGGCCCAGTTCCTTGCACATAATAGATGCTCACTAAGTATTAATGCTCCTTCATAGGAAACAACTAATGCAATTCTAAATGTCTTTTTCCACCCAAGTCATTTGTCTGAGCAAAAGATCCTATAGAAATCCCCACTTCTCTAGGCTTTAGTTCCCTTATTTGTAAAATGGGGCTAACCATGGTACCTATGTCATAGGTTTGTTGTGTAGATTTAAATGACATGATGCATGTAAAATCACTTAGCAAATGCCTGACATAGAATAAAAGGTAAATGTTAGTAGCTATTATTACAGATATTATTGTTACCCATGATTCTCCTCTTGACACTGCAAAAACTCCCCAAACTAATTGAATAAATGGTGTTGTTGCTTTAGATAGAAGACTGTTGGGATGATTTCTTGTTTTTAGAAAATGTTATAAGTAATTATTAATTTGTGCCAGAAACCTAAATACAACTTTTGGCACATAAGAGCAAACTATTTGTCACTGGTACCAGGCTACCTAGAACTCTTGATAGATAAACTGACATTTTCTTGAACTTATTTAGCCCTGAAATTGTGACAACGCAACATAGTAAAAATGACCTCTAAGGATAATATCTTAAATTCCCCAAAGATGAAGATGTTTTTAGAAAAGTAAACATTCTGAGTTTCAAAATGGGATATCACATTATTCCTTTTAAGAGCAGAACTTTGAAATTTTTTAGTTGAAAATAAATGAAAGACAGGTTAGTTTGCAATCTCAACGTAAGACATTTTTGCATTGTATATAATAATTCTGGCAATGTTTACTCACTTTAAAAGTAATCTAGGTTGTTTCTTTTCCCAGAGACCTTAGTATCACTTGTTTTATCTTAAACAGACTGTCATGGTCCTGTCATTCCATAGATGGCACCTTTTATTTCACTGCATGAAGTCCTTCCAGGACAGTGCCAAATCATCAATGAAAGATAACTTTATGTTCAGTATATTTTTAGTAACAAGTACATTTTATTTTCTTCTAACTCTTAAAAATTAGTAAACTTTCCATGATGTATTTAGTGGTTCTCTAGTAACTTGAATGCCCAAGACTATTAATTTGAATGTTCCAGTTCCTGACAATGCTTGATAACAAAACTATATGACACAATAAAATCAGTCCATCAAGCAGATTTTTGAGAAGCACTAAGGTGTGGTGTATGTGTGTGAAAGAGAGAAGAGGGGGGAGGACGAGGAGAAGAGGAAGAAAGCAGAGTAAGGGTGGAAGCCAGCTGTTGTCATATTGTGTGTAAATGAATAGACTTTTGACTTTTTGACAGAGATTTGGAGGCCTCGACTCAGCCACTAACTCACTACTTTGGGCAAGACATGAAATTTCTCCTGTTGGAGGAGAGATGCTCATATATCATGCCTTGTTGACACACTGATATGGTTACATTTCATTGATCAAGAGAACTCCTTTGTATGCAAAGTCTTTCAAATTCAGATATTTTTTGGAGATAAACAAAACAAAAATAAAAACAAAACCTCAGTTGCTTCTTAAATGTGGCTTGCATTGAGAGTTGCTTGAGGACACTTATCTTCACTCTCGACTGGCTTCCTTTGCAAGGACAGGCATTTTCTACTTTGTGTACTCCAAAGTTTGATCTTTTTTAACTTTTTCATTACCAACATATATTCATTGTGTGCTCCTTGGATTGAGGCATTTCATTACTGCCTTTTAATTGGGATAAGAAGACATTTTTATTCAGAGGATTTGTGGAGATAGCTTTTAAGGCATGGATTGTCGATCTTTTGCCCTGGGATCTCAAGCAACTCTCTTGAAGGTGTCAAGTATAGCACCTAAAGTGTGTGTGAAGTGAAAAATGTCAGTAGAAATTGCATTGTAATATTATGTCTTCTTGAATGTCTTCAAGTGATGTTACATGGAGATTCACAGGGTTCATTATACTCCTACAGTCTATTTCTGTATAACATATGAATTCAGTATTAAACTATTATTTATTATTTGTAGCTCTTTGTTGATGATGTTGCTGGATTCTGCCATTATGATTGGCCATCATGCCTTCACTTGGCTTTAAAAAAGTTGTCTCATTTTCTAAATATCCAAATGAAATGAAACAAGGTGAATTATTTCTGACCCATATACATTTTTGAAAGACAAACATTAAGCATAAACAACAGTGTAGTCTCTAGGCATCTCAAACATACATATTCTTACATAAAGACAGAAAGCAAACACAGGTTAAATATGAATAAATCAGTAAGAGATCAACTTTATGAAGGTTGTACATTTATATCAATTACTGAGACACTAAAGTGGACAGAAGTAGCTATAAAACCTTCAATATTAAAAAAAATTACAACTTGTTTAAATCAAATAAAGGATCTTAGGTACATTTTGTTCACCTTCAGAACCATAGAATGTTAGATATAGAAGAGACTTTGGATATTATCCTGTTTAAACCCTTCATTTTATTGATGAAGAAACTCAAGCCCCAAAGGGAGAAGTGACTTTCTTCATGCCACAAAAGGAATAGGTATAAATTCAGAGGAGAATCCAGAAAGTGCAATATCAGCAGAAGCTAAGGAAAAAGAGAAATTTAAAAGTGGATAAGGCCAGTGCATCATCATAAAGAGATTGAGGATAAACAAATGAAAAACTGCCCTTGGATTTGGTAAGAAGATCACTGGTGAACTTAAAAGAGAAATGTTGGTAGATCAATGAGAATAAAAGACTGTGGGAGAGAAAATGGAGGCAGTTCAGATGAAAATAATTGAGGAAGCAAGAGAAGGAAGATGACCAAAAATAGCAGATTGAAAGTGATTTTTAAAAAAATATGAAGCTTTGAGCATGTTTTGAAAAGGAAGAAAAGGAGCCCTGAGACCCCAAGTTATCATGTTTCTATGATAGAAAATAATTGTGGCATTGATTAGCCCCTCCAAACCAACACTACCTTTCAAAGAAAAAAAAATACACAACCTCAAACCTGACAGCATTCAGGCTAATCATGTAGAAGGAAGGGCACAGGTCAAAAGTCAACCAATGGAGACTTCAAGGCTAGCCAGCAGTATGACCAGAGGCTAACTACCAACCTTCCTATAATTATCTTTGACAAGCATATGGACTCACTATCTTCTCCTAAAACTAAAACTCGCACTGAAACCATAACATTTTATTTGTTAACTTTCTTGATACATAGTTAAGGTTGAAATATATGTCAAGGATATTTTTCAAGAATGGCACTGAGTATGTTTATTCCTGGTTGAACTTCTATTATCTAGGCTAAATTGGACGGGCTTGAAAACATGGCTCTCCTCAAATTATGAGCATGGAAAGCATCTCTTTGTGGTTGTAAATCTTGACCAAGGTCTAGGTTGGCATCAGTTGTTTAACAATTGATATTCTGGCTGGTGCTTGAATTAGATTTCCAGTCAGCTTCATGGATGGTTAAAACAGTTGAAAGTATTACTGGTGGCTGCAGACCTGTGCATCAACACCATTCATTCCTGTGAGATACTCATGAGTATTACAGAGGTATAATCAAGGACAGACACATCAAAGGCCACCAATTTATGACAACAATGTGAATTTAGGGCTGAAAGTGTACTTAATTCAAGTATGCTGCAATTATACCTTGCAGGATTATCTCATTTAATTCTCAGCAACAGCCATGTGTAGTGGATTTTATTAATCCCATATTACAGTTTGGAAAACTGAGACTCAGGGAGGTCGAGAGAGTTGCACATGGTAGTATAGCAGTTAAGTGGCAGAGCTGAGATGTAAACCCAAGTCTGACTCCAAGTTGTCACACATTCTATTAAGCTACCACTTTAGGTCCTGCACCTTTCCTTCTATTCCTATTCCATAAAATTTTTCCCTATCACTAACTCCGTTTCACTCTCTTCAAGAATTCTACCTTTGGGCTCTCTTTTACTATAAAAATCTGCTTGCATGATAGGATCTGCTATGTGAGTCACATGCATGATGATATGAATTTAGACAGTGCCACCTTTTCCAAAGGGATTTGTATCTTATATATATTCAGTGTAGGATGAAAGTTTAGGCCGTCTGTTAAAGGCACTTTGGGCATCAGTGAGCAGGAGGAAGAGCTATTTGGGAGCAAGGGTCAGAGGCCCATCCAAGTACCTGTGATATATTGCCAGGTAAGTAGCACCTCTTCTGCTTATGTATAAAACTGGCACTAGTCCCTTGCTTAAACCGGCTATGTTTGGACAAAAGGGAGCACAGCCCTGAAGGGAGATGGGAAAATATGACCTTTAAGGTCCTTTCTGTCCCAGAGATTCAATGAGCCTATGTTTTGATGACTCAGAGGGTTGAGCAATTATCTCGTGTTATTAAGTGGGAGAGATCAGGACAAAAAGAAATCTACTTTCTGATTCCAGTGGTCTGAGTTGTTTGCTCAGAAACCCCCCAAAATAGCTCAAATCCCTGCTTCATTTGGTCAAACCATCCTCTGAGTATCCTTTTTTCTTTAGGGAGAATCATTGTTCCTTAAAAGGTGGGGGGAAAAAAGGTGGACGACTAAAATCAGATAATAATTATTGTTGGAAAACCCTTATACCCTATTCAATCTATGCTCTTCATTTTACAAAAGGCCTGAGACCCAAGGAGGTCATGGTTTGTTAGAGACAGAGCTGGAGCTGGAACCCAGGACTCCTGGCTTCCAGCCCAGAATTCTGTTTAATATACCCTGCTGTCTGATAATATCCTTTTCCAAGCTCTTATTTTCATTTAGTCCTTAGTAAGACCAGAAAAATACAACCAGCAAATTGAGGTTTAGCAAGCTAAACAACTGCCTCTTTACTCAACCCCTTCCTACTGGGGGCTTATTCTTTTGAACAATTTGATACCCTAATAAATCCCTAGGCCTGAGATGAGTATATTTTAATTAAAGAGAACAAACTCTTGTTTGCTTTTCCAGTTGAAATGGCTTCTGAGCAGTAGGAGAAAGGCTGGACTTCAATGGTGTTTGGTTTTTGTGGTAGCTCTGCCTGCAGGTAGAGGGAAGTACTGAGCCTGAAGCTGGTTGACTGGAGGATGTGTCCCAGCACAGTCCTTATCTGGACAACTGCTGCAGATGGGAGCTTTGTGGACCTTACTGCTTTTGGCCTTTCATTGTAAGACTGTTGGGTGGACTAGTGTATAGTGCTAAGATGACTGATCTAATGACTAGCATCCCACCTCCTACCTGAAAACCCAGGCTTTTTTCCTGCCTGCCTGCTGCCTCAGCTTGATTTGCCTGACTCATATTAGTCTTAATGGCAGTGACACATGCAAATAACAAATGCATTTAGCAAGGAGCAAACCCCACTAAAGTAGAAGCCTAATTCTAGCTTGCACAGTGGTTTCAGCAAAGAAAACCTCCTACAGATCTGAAAGAAAACAGTAGCTTATTTCCAAGGAAATTGGAATCTGTGGCACTTCCAGCAGTATAGCATGGTATTTTGGTTAAAAGTGAAGACTCGGTGGTCAGGCTAACTGTGTTCATCTCCAGCTCTGTCACATATTAGTTGTGTAGCCTTGGGTAAGTTACTTAACCTCTCTATGACTAGCTTCCTTACCTGTGAAATAGACCTAAGTCATAGGGTTGTTTTGATGGTTGAAAGAGTAAATAAATGTAAATCACTTAGAAGGATGCCTGGAACATAGAAATCACTGTGTCAGCTCTTATTATTTCCAATGCCATTTGTAGTCATATCTCCAAAGAGTTATAGGAAGAACAAATGAAGGTGTGGTTTTCTACAGTTTCTTGAAACTGCCCTTCTTTTGGTTTCTAGAATTTTTGACAAAGTAAAATATTGAGGTGATTTCCCCTCAACCAGGTGTGCTAACATCATTGTGATCCCTTCTCTGAATTGAAGTTGAAAGCTGTTTTGCATAGATAATCTTGCAGGCACATGCATTTTCTCCAAATAAGGGAGTGGTCCTGTTGCTGCAGCAGAAATGAATACTGTGATGAGTGCATAAAGGTGAAGGGCCCTTGTAAATAAAGTAGCAAATTAGCAATGATTTTGCCATCAGTTTTGAAACAAATGGATTGAAAGAGATTGCAATAACTACATGCCTAACTTAGAGCTGCACTCGAAGCATTTAGTAAACATGTCATTCCAGTATTGAAAACAGCATCTAATCAAAGCATGTTTATAATTAGACATCACATATAATATCTCTCAAAATTATGTTCTGCCAGGTGAGATGTCATTCCCTGGAACACTGAAATCAACTGTTTGTTAGGCCTTTGTTATTATTAAAAAGAACAGGTTGGGGGTACCAAGAGAGACTCAGATAAATGAAAGTGCTTAATTTTAATTAGCAAGAGAAAAACCCAATATGGGTAGCCTGTATGGAGAACCTCGTGCCAGTAAAACCTGCCTCAAAAGGTATGACTCTATATTAATTTAAATCAGACAGACATTGGCAGTGCGTTCTTTTATTTTTCATTAACATTTTGATTTAGAACAACAGATTGCTGCAGTGAGGGGACAAGAACAGCAGCCAGTGAGCCATCTGCCGAGCATCTCACTGACGACTCCACTAGCGAAAGAAGCCAGTGACTCTGGAATGTATGCAAGAGGGACACACACCATTAGCTAAGTGACAGGATGAAAGATGGGAAACTTTGCCGGGTCAGAGAAGACAGAGATGGAGAAGGCAAAGCAGAGCCCATTCTGATTGGAACTTGAAAAGATCTAAGTATTTGCAGCAGACCAATAGGGTGGCAATCTGTGATGGGTTTGCTTGTATGGAGTTTTTTTCTTTGAAACTACGGGTGGGACAAGGAAAGGGCAGTGATAGGCTAAATACATAGTCATTTGCATTGCAAGTCACATGTGACACGTTTTCCAGATCAGTGAAGATTTCTCCCTTTAGACACACTAATTCTTGATCCATTTGAGATGGAAACCTTTCTAAAATGGAAAACCCCTTCCCTGCCTTTGTAAACACAGTAGAGTGATGGCACACCAAGGCAGGGGTGGTGGGAGTGGGTGCATGGCATGCAAACAATAAGAGGGTGCATTGTGTGTAGAGAATTTAAAGACAGTAATAAACTGTCTAAAAGTCTACCTTTATTACCACTATGAACAGACAATTCAGTGAAAAAATACCCCTCTCAGTTGGGATGGACCTCTTCTATCACCCCTTCCCCATGGTACCCCAATGCAATAGAATCAACACAATTCAGTTTTCTATTCATGCATCTGGATATTTGTCAGGAACTCCAGCTCCAGTGCTGGCTGTGTTATCTGGGAGGCTATTTGCCCTCTCAGATCTATTTGTCCCTGAACTTAGTAGCCCCAGACCACTGGACATTTACAGTTGGCAATTCTATGCTGTTCCCTCACTGTCAACTGTTATATTTCAGTATGTCTGCTTCTAGGAGCACCCCATTTCTATTATGTTATCTTTGGTAACCTAGGAAGTATTGAACGTTGTTAGCCTCAAAATGAGAAAAGAGATAGAAGGCTATGAAAGTAGAAGATTAAAAGCATAGTAATCTGTATCCTTTGCATAATAAGGTGTGGAAGTGTGGAATGCATTGCAGAAAGTTTTTCTTTAAAAATAGTTAAAATAAAAATAGCACTTGCACTGCTGAAAGATATGTGCTTCAATTATCTAGAAAATTAGCTTAGATGGAGTCACTTCTTTACAATGATAGTTAAATGGAGATAGCATAGTTAATGGAAAGAGCACAATATTAGGAGACAGGGTTAGTTCCTACCCCTACCACTTACTGGGAACAATGCTTAGGATCTCTGTGCCTCAGTTTTTTTTAACTGTCAAGTGGGTATGGTAATAATATTTGCCTTGCCTACTTTACTGTGAAGTGAATTTTCTACCAGCCTTTATCCATGCATACTACTGGTAAAGTGCCACCAGTCAGTGCAGGTCACCATCTCTCTCACCCTCCTGCACACTGGACCTGATACATACCTTTAGGGATGATCTATCTCTTTACTTCCTTACTTGCTTGACCCAATAAACTCTTAAGGCATATTTATGTTCATACATGTATCCCACTTAATTATTAGGGTCTTTCTCCCAAAGATTGAGGGCTTTTCACTCACAAAAGCCTAAGAAGAGAAACTATCTTTAGGTAACCTGTGTAAGAAGAGCCATGGGGTTTCCAGGTCAAAGTTGACCCTCTTGACAATGGTCATTTGGAGTTACATTAAGAGAAGCTGATTCTCCATGCTCTTTTCCCACCTCCCCTCAATCTCCAAACACACCCACATAGAAGAACATAGGGCTTGAGGAATAATGATCCTTTCTTGTAATTTCATTAACTTTGGTGCTATGCCATCTCAGCTTCATTTTGTTATTTTATTCCCAAAGGGCAATTCCTCCTGTCTTTAAAATGAGTTTGGCCTCAACCTGCCATCTTCTAGCTGCACACACTCAGGCTGAGCCTTTTTCTTTGTTCTCCCTCCATAGTGTTCACTCAGTGAGAACCCAAGAAGGGAGGAGATAGTGGCAACTTTAGTGGCCTTTTTCTTACCTCACAGATTAACTTTACACCCTAAACTAGAAAGGTGTCATATTATTCAGCACTATGAGTGGGTAAGTCACATTAAGGAGTCATGTTTTGGATTCTCCCTCTCTGTCAGCTTCCCTGCAGTATTCCCACAGGTGGGGCTGGCTCTACAGGGAGGTGAAAGTAGCATCCATCTAAGTAGTGTGATTTGGAGTGTAACCCAAATGCTATCAGAAATAGCTCTCTCATTGGCTCTCTCATTGAAGTTTGCAGGACACCCCTGTTAAATTATAAATATGCCAATTTAGGGACCAAAATATGAGGACCCTGAGAAGGTGAACAATTTGCCATTGCTTAAAAGTTATGCTCTTGATTATTAACTCGAATGCTTTACTGGTTTTGATTTTTAGCTCAACATCTATTTAGTAGAGAGTGGAGAAGTACACCCACTGGTGGCATGATTTACAATGTGCCCAGCATTGTGCTGAGCATTTGACATGAATTCCCTCATTTAATATTGACAATTACTCTAAGAGAGGCAGGATTGTGACTGTTATTCCATTGAGGAGGACAATGAAGTACTGAGTGTTTAGGTCACTTGCTGAAGGTCATGTAGCTGGAAGTTGCAGAATCAGCAGTGTAACCCAGATCAGCTCTAGCTTTAAAGCCCACACAACTCTGCCTCTAATATTTGGAGCCCAAATATGCCTACTGCATTGAACAAAACCAAACCCCAGTATAGAACCGGTTTGGCTCCTTACAAGGAAGTTGGAATACGCCATGAGATATAAATTCCAGAGCACGGGTCTCTGCTGTAGAAGCCTGCCTTGAGTGGGATATCTTGGTGAAGTCTGGGGCATCTTCTGAGCATATGGAAAGCCCCAAGCTCCTGAGCAAGGGAGGACAAGGAAAGGTGCAGAGCCCCCCTCAAACTCTCAAAGAGAACCTTGTGATATCATCTGACTTAAACATTTGAAGCTAGAAAGGACATTTGGGGTCACCTAGTCTAATGCTTTTATTTTACAAATGGGAAAAGGTGATGTGTAGAGAGGGGCAGTTAGTCACATAGCTGGTTAGTAGTGGCAGGGTGAGGGCAAGGTTTTTTCTTCCATAACATATTGCCTCCTTTATATGTGTGGAAGAATTAACTCTGAACAAACCAGAGATTTTCACAACTCAGTTTGAGCCAGCCAACCTTAAATATCACCTCTTCCCCCCCCCCCCCCCCGCTTAATTAGAACACCAAATTACAATTCTGAGGCCATATTTTCAGGACTCATTCACTGAGGCTGTCAGAGGATCTGGTTGTCCTCACTGATTTTGAGCTCAGAGATTAAAAATGTCTCCAAACAGCATAAATGTATTGAATCTTCTCTGACAGTATTTATATTTTCGGCTGGCACCAGCTCTGGGCTAAGGGGTTCCATCTGTTTACTTCCCACTGTGTAAAGTAGAACTGCCTTTGACTTGCCTGACATTTGTTCCTTCCGACTTCCTGAGGGAGCCCCTTGTTCTAGCATAATAGGGCTTGGTGAACAAGGTCATTTCACCTCTCCATCTATCTTGCTGATTTCATACTATAGCCACTTCAGACACAAGAGGCCCGATTTTGGCTGGCCCTCACCTCGTGAACATTTTAGGTGCAGCAGCCAGTGATCTCTGCAGCATGATAGAGAGCTTTCTAACTGCTTTCTCCTCCCTTCCCCCTGTGCTTCCTGGCCAAGTCTGGGAGGCCCTCTCTGCAGGAGCTTTTCGGAGGACAAGGTAAGGGTGAGCTCCCCCTGCAATAGTATCTCCTTCAGCTGAAGAGAGGAAGAGGAGTACATCAGGACTGGGGTAGGGGGTGAACCTTGATTGTCTTTGTCCGGGCCACAGTGGCAGCTGGAGAAGGCAGCCAAAATTTCAGAGCTAAGAATAGTGAGACCTCATTTGGGTTTATCGTATTAACACATTTCACACTACATTTCTTAATGGGCTGCCTTGTTGGATGGCATTTTTAGCCACCTTTGGAGCCTGCTATTGAAAAACTCCTTTCTTGTTTCTTTTTAAATAACCTTCTGTGGTGTTGAACTTGAAAAGGTTGTCAGGTGGAAGTGTTTATGTTCTCTCATCTCAGCTAAAATAGCGTAAAGATGAAAGTATCCAACACATATATTTACTGAGTACCTGGAGGGATATAATTCAGAGGATGCAGCGATATCTGAGCTGCCATCATCGATGCAGCTCTTGCTTGATGTAGGCTGTATGCATGCCAGGGTAAAATGAATAGTCCCATGGCTGTAATCAATTTACTTCATTCAGACAATTGGCAATTGTATTTTCAAGCAACTGGCAATTTCATCTGCTTTACCAAGTTTCCCGAAAACACACAACTGAGGACTGACAGCAAAGATAAATATTAACAATAAAAAAGGACATCTGCTGCAGCAGTCATTCTGGGGACAACAGAAGTCCCTTGTGAATCTGGCCAAGTCTGAGTGCACTCACCCCACCTAAGACTCCCCACCCCATCATCTTCCAGAACCCTTACTCTCCCTTACCTGGAATGAAGTTGGCATTTAAAGATATAGTAGAGCTATGCAATATATGGTATCCTTGCAAAGAATCTCAACTAATCAGTTTCTACCTACATGGATTCCACAAATAACTGGATTTCTTCCTTATTCCCTTTTAGACAAAGGCCAATAAATAACGAGCTGCAGTGATTGCCTTAAGACTCTGCTCAGGACATCTGGAGACCTCAGTTCTAGTCCCATTTCTGTGACTGGATCTGTGACCTCAAGCTGTCTCCTCTCTGAATCTCTGTTCTTATAACATTAAGATGTCATGCTAGATGATCTGATCTCTAAGGTTTTTTCTCACTATAACAGTCTATATTTCCAATATGAAGGATTTAATTTTAGAAACATTTTTTCCTAGGCTCAGTGCATTCAGCCTAGTCTCCTACACTTTCTGCATCTCTAGTCCTGCTCATGACAATCATATTATATCTAACTTTACATACGTAACAATCATATTTTTCTTCATAGTTTTCAAAGCACCTTCACATTCATTCTCTCATTTGATCTTCATAAAATCCCTGTGAGGTACACAGATCAAGCATTATTATTTCCATTTTATAGATGAAGAAACTGAGACTTAGCCAAGTAAAATAACTCATAGGTCATAGGGCTAGATAACTGCAAAGATGGAACAAGAACCCAGGTATTCTGACTCCGAGTCTGGTGCTTTATTCCTTTGACAGATATTATATTAATAATGATAGCTAATATTTATTGAGTGCTCACTATGTACCAAGCACTTTCCACGTATTTTATCATTTAACTTTTACTACAACCTTATGAGGTGGGTACTACTACTTACCCCACTTGTCAGACAGAATAACTGAGGCTTGAAGGGGTTAAGTTCCTCACCCATAATTATGCTGCTAGAAAGTGATGGATCCAGGATTTGAGCCCAGAGAGTCTGGCTTCTGAGCATAACCACCATTGCTATACTGCCTGTCTTGAGTTATATAACATGTACCTTAAAGAGGATGGAAGGTCAAATTCTCACTTTGGTTGCCCTATCTGGTGGAGGAATAGTGATTATTCCAGAAAGGTCAAGGCAACTAATCAGTAAGCAAGAATTTATTAGCATTTACTCTGTGTTCGGACCTGTGCCAGGATGCAGATATTGCAGGAGATTGGGACAAAACTGTATACCTTAGTGAACTGGGAATCCACTTAAATGGATAAAATTGGGTAGTGGTTATAAAAATCATGGCATATATGTGTCATAAAATGACTCTGTGTAATATAATAACTTACAGACATTAAAAAATTCAAAATTTCAAAGAACATTTAAGGGGTCTGGAAAAATCTTCCCTATATAATATGAAAAGACAGGACATAAATCTGTGGATATGGCAAGACCCAATTTTGGGTGATTTTCTACTTCACTTGGATGATTTTTATTATCTATATTTTGAAGGTTTTTTTGTTTGTTTGTTTTTCAATCAGCATGAATAATTTGACACTTTAACTTCTATAATTATTTTAAATGTCCTACATTAAAAACATCTAGTTGGGGTAATATGACTATATGACTTATATGCATGAAAGAATTCAAGGAAAAGAAGGTATCAGCAATGGTAATGTAATAAAACCTGTGGTGCTACTTCAGTACAACATGGTGCTGGTATGGTTGCAAAACATGGTGGAAAAGACCCTGCTTCTGGGAATTTGGCAGTTTAGATTCTCATTTTGCTTCTGTCAGTAGGGAACTGCATCACTTTTGCCAAACCTATTCTTTTTATTTTATTTCATTTTTATTTATTTTATTTTATTATTTTTATTCTTGAGAATATTACAGATGACCCCTCTTTTTTTTCTCTCCCCCTTGCCCATTACCACCTGGTTTTGGGCCTCACTTTCCTCATCCACAAATGAGGTAGTTGGACTAGAACTACTTGATCTATCTCCAACAGTGTGATCTATACGAGGACTGCAAGACTTAGTTTTAATCACTCCTGACTATAAATCAGATGGTGATAAAATGACAGGTTAACACTGGGGACACTGCCCGGCTGGGTGTGGCTCAGCAGCTGAGCATCAACCTAGGATCCAGGAGATCGTGGTTTGATTCCCGGTCAGGGCACATGCCCGGGTTGCAGGCTGGATCCTGAGTCGTGGGCATGCAGGATGCAGCTGATCAATGACTCTCATCATTGATGTTTCTATCTCTCTCTCTCTCCCTCTCCCTTACACTCTCTGGAATCAATAAAGATATATTAAAACAACCAACCAACCAAAAAAAACCAAAAACACATTGGGGGCACTAATTGGAAGATACCATTAACTGTGGCCCCTGAAACTCGTGCTTTACTGCATTGCTAATTCACTTGCTGTATATTTATTTTTCCTCTCATCCACTTATTTTTTTTCAAAAAAAAGGACAGGGCCATCATTATTTTCATATATAAAATCATTGTGTAGCAGTGAAAGTTAAAAGAAGAAAGATTATGTTGGGAAGACATCCTACGGAAGTGCCAAGAGTTGGAAGATCTGTGTTATAATCTCAGCTCATCCATCCAGTAGCTGTGAGACCTTGGGCAAGTCACTTAGCCTTTTTGTTCCTGTTTCCTTATCTGAGAGAAAAAATCAGTGATCCCATGAGACAACATAGCAGTGGCCTTGGATAGGAAATGAGAAGAGGAGTTGATGCAAGTGGAGCAAGGACACTCCGAGATATGAAGGGAAACATTTCTTTTGGTTATCACCTAGATTTGGGCCTGCTGGAGATAGCATGCTGATAAATCCGCTCCAGAATACAAAGGGAGAGAAGGTGGAAAAAGATTGTATTGCCTAGTACTCCTCAGCAGGATCATTTCTAGTGCGTCTGTGCTTGTAGAATCAGCTAGTTAACCTTTGCTCTGGAGAGAAATGGAGACTGAAATGCTGGAAAACCACATTAGCAAAATTTCTCTTTTAACCTTTTCCATATCTCCTTCCTTTGCTATTTATGGTCTGACTTAGGCAAGCAACATCAAAAGAAGAAAATTCATCCACTCAAACTGATATGTTCTAAACACATCACCCTTAATAAAAATAACTCAGAAAAATCATGGCTGGGAGAGCTCAACTGGCAAAACATTTTCCCACATCTAAGTGAAGATTCCAAGATACACTTTTCCACTCTCCCACTTTCAACCACATTAAAATAGACTTTACATTTGAAGAAAGGTTGTTCTTTCCTTTAAGCCTAGGAAAGTGCCACGGTTCTTACATTACTATCCATGCTGCTTTATCCCAAACATATCTAGTTCAGATAAAAAGTCAGAAGGGATCATGTCCTTCTGGACAATTCCACTCAGTGACGGCATGATTAAACATAGCAGTGTGTATGCCCTGGCATTGGAGGGGGGCACATCAAGTAAATCCTTTCTTTCTCCTTTGCTTTGCCCCAAAGCAAATCCCTCATGCCTGATACAGCATTGTGAGTATACTCAGTGATGACCCCATCTAACCCTGTTCCAGAAAAAGAGTCACAGATGGTACAAATTAGTTTGGAGAGCTTTAGGGGTAGTTATAGATGGGAAGAAGCTATTTTATGGTTTGCTTTTTGCTGGTTCTACTCCTCTCTTCCACTTACCAATCAACCCAGTACTCTGTTAATAATGGCTATCGTTCATCGAACGTTTACTATACACCAGGCATCATAGTAAATATTTTACATTGATAATCTCAATCTTCACAACAAATTTATAGGCTAGTTACTATTATGTTCACCTTCATTTCACAGATGAGAAAACTGAAGCTTAAAGAAGTTAAGTAATTTGCCCAAGGTCATATAACTAGTAAGAGAAAGAGTCAATATTCAAATACAGGTAGTCAAATTTGGAACCATTCTTTGCCCTTTGGTTGCTCCCAGACTGAGTAGAAGAAACAGTCTTCTACTAGGCAAGAGTCAAACAGCAACCCTTGCTCTAGATAGTTAGGTGCAAAACCCCAGGGCCAGGACTTAATGTATAAAGAGCTGGGAAGCTCCAGGTATCTTTATCCAGGGGAAAGTACAACTTTCTTTATTGTTTTCTTCTCATGTTCTATAGATCTACAGGCAGTAGAAAGAAGAGCTGGGAACAGTGAGAGTTGGAACCAGGAAGTCAAAGGGCACTGTTAGTAACTCCTGCACAAAGTGGACTGAACTCTTTTTTTAAAAAAAACAAAACCCAAAAAACTTTGGCTTTTTGAAATTTATTTGGAGAGAGAGAGAGAGAGAGAGAGAGGGAGAGAGAGAGAGACATCAATGAGCTGCCTCCCACACGAGCCTGACTGGGGATCAAACCCGCAACCCAGCTTTGTTTCCTGACTGGGAGTTGAATCAGCCACCTTTTGGTGCATGGGATGACACTCCAACCAACTGAGCCACACTGTCCAGGGCTGGACTGAAATCTTGAAAGAGGCTGTGATATTTAGTCAAAGGGTTGGCTAGACTCAAAGATGTGCCAGAAGTGGGTCTCTGTTGAGCTGTCATCATCTGGATGGAAAAACACTAAAATAATTATCACATGCTAAGTGTCACCAGGAAGTGGGAAGGACCAGGGGAAGATATATGCAATGTGTGTGTGCCAGGGCAGTGCTTACTTTAGAGAAGAATAGGTAGTATGGAGTGCCTCTCTTCTCAGTTCACTGCAGTCTTGACTCTGGGGCAGTTCCCTGGGGTCTTAACTATGGGGCCCATGGAGAAATCTCACTCACTAATGACCCTGTAGTGCCCAAGGAAATTAAGGGGAATCCCTCAGGGAGGCCCTGAGCAGTTCCTTGCTGCTTTTTTTGGTGCCCCATTTCTAAGAGAAGCTTTAGGGCCTTGGCTGCAGAGCCAGTCCCCTGGGTGGTTGGCCTACATGTTTTTTTCTAGATGAACCATAAGACATGTGGGTGCCTCCTGGGCTTTTTGGCAGTCAGAGAAACTACTTGTGTACTGTTAGATAATGGATTGCCACAAGAGAACAGAAACAATGACTCATATTGTGATTAGAAGTAGATGGAATTAGAGATGAAGACAGTTATTTGGTAAAGAAGACTCTAGATCTTCCCTTGAACCTGTAGTACTTAGGTTATGCAGAAAAAGGAATCTTTGAATTCTTCGATCATAGAATATCTGAGTATCTTTCACTCACAAGATGCAAACTGGGTGAGCAAATTTGGATGTATGAGTGAGAGATGTAGGAGGTGAGGGTGGTGGACTGGTAATTTGAAGGGATGCTATGATGGCTTTCTTGGCAGAAAAAATAATCTTGGGTTTGGGGAAAAGCTTAGGACTGTAGAAAGGCTCACAGGGCAGCTGTTTAAGAAGGAAATCTAGCGCCTAAAGTGACAAGAGATTTTACTTTTCAACTGAAACTAGGTTTCTGTTTTTAGGACAAAAAGCTCAAAAGATTTTAAGCTAATGATTATGTTTATAATAATATTATTCAATATGTACCAGGCACCATTCTAAGTATTTTATGTGGATTTGTGAGTTATCTCATTTAAAATTCTCAACAACCCTATGAGGTAACTATTATTACCCCCACTTTAAAATTGGGAAATTTGAGTCACAATGAAGTTGAATAACTTGCTCTAAGGTCTCACACCTAGAAAGTGGAAGAGTTGAGATGTGAGCAAGGAGAAGCTACAAATGGCTAGAATTACTTTTACTGGTTTCAAGGATTCAATATTTTCATCAGTCTTATAAAGGAAGAAAATAGATGAATATGAAAAAAAATTTCAAGATGTAGAAAAAGAATTTGAGAGGTTTCATTTTGGATGAACTTTCCCTAATAAGAAATGAAGTGAAACTGTTACTAGAAGAGGAGGTAGTAGGAACTGGACAAGAGTTAATGATAACATGTCAAAAATGGCAGCCTCCTCAGACATCATCCAGAAGAACTTCCCCATTTTACAAATGATAAAAACTAGAACCAGAGAACAGAGTGACTTGTACAAGGTCATCTAGGCAGTGGTGGCAGAGTTGAGACTGGAACCCAGATGTCCTCATTCCTGCTCCATTGCTCATTCTACTGGACCCCTAATATTGCTTTTATTGTTTCCCCAGGCCATAAGAAACATGGTATCTCAAATGTTATATTTTCTTTTAACTACTTTGTAAGACTTCAACATAAATTGTGTCATATATATTGGGTTTTATAGTCTGAATCTATAATCTTGGGGTGGTCATTTACCCTTATTGGGAAATATGTAGTGCAGGAGTGGTTATCTAGCAATTAAAAATCCAATCAAGAAGTAGTTCTACCAGCACTTCAGGTATCTTTATCTCTAATGAACAGGGGCTTTGTTAATTAACATTTAGTTTTTCATTGGTGAAATCAGTAGTGTTCAACATATGTGGATTGGCTAGAAATATGGTAAAGGTATTTCCAAACCAGCAGAAAGAAGATATAAGGATCTAACAAGATCTGTCTATAGTGCTGTCTTTTAGGAATGGTACCTTAGGCTTAATTCATAAATAACCCTGTGGGCAGCTACTAATAAGGATTCTTGGTTATTTGCATCCTGCCATTTGAATATTATTTTGTCTGCCTCAAGTGTACCTTCATGCAAGGTGCTATTGGAGTACCTAAAAGGATAGGGAGCTGGACTTGACTGAGCCTACAGAATAGGCTATACAATTATTTATTTTTATTTTTTTAAAAAAAATATATCTTTATTGATTTAAGAGAGGAAGGGAGAGATAGGAACATCAGTGATGAGAGAGTCATCACTGATTGGCTGCCTCTTGCATGCTCCCAACTGGGGATCGAGTCCGCAACCCGGGCATGTGCCCTGACTGGGAATTGAACCTCAACATCCTGGATCTTAGGTCGATGCTTGACCACTGAGCCACACCAGGCCAGGCTATACAATTATTTTTATGCCTCCTTGCCATTATTTTAATGAGAAACAGAATTTGGTTTGAGGCTTACTTTACTACCTGCCACTCTAACTATGGCAGGCTATTGATATCCAACAAAACATACCTAATGAATGTGAACAACCAAATTGGCTTAGGTCAGTTTACAGCTTTAGATAACTCTATTTTGGATTCCAGTCTAAAGTTGGTGAGCCTCTTCTTGGGGGCATATAGGAAGCTCCTACCCTGGGTGAATGTTGTCAAAGACTTACTTGACCTGGCAGCCTCCCAGTTGTGTGCCTAAGATTTGCATGTACTATAATCTAAGCAGATTCTCCTACAGCATTCTCTTGAATTACTGCTTCTGAACTGCTGAGCACTTGTTAATGACCCTGTGCCAGCATCCAGACCTTGATGCAGGCCTCAGCATTGCCTAGGGGAAGGTTAGTTAGAGTAGAGCTGCCACTCAACCATGAAAGGCCACTGGATATAACAGTGTATGTATGTAGGACCATAAGTATGTGCACAAGAGAGAAGGTTCTGCCATATTGAGGTACCTTGATGATACACTAAGAAGAGAAAGTCAATAGAGTTCTGACTAAGAAGAGCTTTTCTATTGTTCCCAGTAATTATAAGTTAATTGAGCTTCTCTCAACCAGTAACTTAGCTGCTAGAAGGAGGTGGGTAGTGTAGTTTAGAGGTCAGAAACTTGCACCTACCACATTCTACAACCCCAAGTCCTGTTGTAGATGTTTTGTTGTACCACAGTAGTTTTAAAAAATTGAATTCGAATGTCTTTAGGTAAGGGCATGGAAGCTCCAGATTGCCACAGGCCCTACTACTCCATACCTGGACCCATTTCCACATTTATGTGATTCACCTGGCTCCTATAATCATTTGCTATTTCAACCACAGCTGAAACTGAGTCCCAGCTCTATAGGCAGGAAGATCTCAGGTAAAATCCTGGCTTCACTAATTAGCCAGCTGTGTGATCTTGAGCTAGTTGCTTATATATATTTTGAGCCACTTCTGATACTTTTTAAATAAAATGGTGAAGAGAGTGCCTCCTTTCTAGTGATGTTTTGATGATTCCATGAGACAAGGCATGTAAAATGATCAGTGCAGTGTCTGACACATGGTATGGGCTCAATGAATGGTATTGTTATTATTTCACTCCTGGTTTTAAATTTGTTGATAGAAATGATGGCACAATGAATGCTATATAAAAATTGATTACATTACTGAATGCTTTATAAATGGATTGCAATATATCTATTTTTAGCAAATGGATTGGCATTTGCCATGACATCTAGTTTATAGCATGGCTAAGGATCAATCATTAGCTAACAAGCAAAGATGGGAAGAAGCATTGTGAAAATAAAAATAATTTCATTGTTTTTAATTATTAGCTCAAAGAGCACTTTTGCTTTACCTCAGAGACTGACTTCAGACTGGCCTCTTATTTCTTTCAAGTCTTGACTTTCCAACCTGAGAATCAAACTCACTAATGCTTGCATGCGCCAACAGCATCTCACTTACTTACAGAAGTAATATATGTGAAAGTGCCTGGTACAATGCCTGGGGCTTAGTGGGTTCTCAACAAATTGAGAATTAGTCTGAATTAATACATCTCTGTTTGCAGTACCAAAGCTTATTAAATTAGTGATTCCCAAATTGAGTGTACATTAGAATTACCCATAGAGCTTGTTAAAAAGGCCTATCCTCATATTTTCTGATATAATACATATGGAGTGTGACCTAGGAATTCATTGTTTGATAAGCATCTTTGGTAATTCTGATGTAAGTGGTCCAATTCAAGAAACACTGTTTTAAAGTAACCAAAAATTAGCTTTGGAAATAGCAATGAGATATAAGAATATTTTAGAATCTGTTATAGGTTATGGCTGACTGGCTGTCAATGTTCTTTCTACCTTAAAATTACAGAGGTGTTCACCCACACAGAGATCCATACCCACATCCACTCAATTACTCCTCTGTGGGCTGGGCCCTGATCCATTTCTGTCTCATCTATTGCTGGGAGCCTGATCCCTTTTTGGATAGCTGCAAGGATTAGGGCCCTGGTTGCAATGAGTAATTGGCAAAGTAGATCAGCCAATCATGGATAATTGAAAGGAGACTATTTTTGTTTGCAACATTTTTTAAAGGTTAAAAAAAATCCTCACCACCTCCATCACAAACTGATTTTACTTCTGAAAATATTCCACAGTAATTGTGGGGAATTCAGAGGCTGAGATTCAATTGTAGCAAATAACCATGCACTTTAGAGGCAACGGACCCACTACCATCTGAAGGGTGTGACTTGAAGGGTCAAAGGCAACTAAAATCTTAATCAATAAACTACCAGAATTTATCCGTGAAGGTCAAATGTTGCAAAATAAGTGAAATGTATTTAAGGGACTCTTCCTTATCTTTAAGAGTCTCCCAATGCCCCCTGAATGCCCATCATCCACTTGGTGCCCCACTTCCTTAAGCAGATGCCTTGTTCTGGGTCACTCACCTGTCTTGGAAAGTCTCCTCTGAGGATCCTGCAAGGTATTAGGTGGTAATCTGATGTAAGAATTCTGCTGGAAATATTAATGGCTAATAAGGATTTAACTCATTCCTTTCTAGATAGCATGCTTGCACTTTAGCACAGGCCTTCAGTACAGTAACTCAAATAAAATAATTCATGGAATTTTAGATTAATGGCAGACTGATGGGGGGCAATATTTTGGGTAATAAGTTGCCATTTGGCAGTCCTTAAATGATACTGGGTAAGCCCTTAATGACTTCCCTGGAGCAGTTCTCAGCTCAGATATGCTGGAAAGTGATACTACTTCTCTTCCCTCCCCTCTACCTCACATTGAGTGTCTGGCACCAGCCTTGAAAATGGAGTAAATTTTTCAGGTTCTTAGGGAGCCAGACAGAATTCAGATTGTGTTGTACTTCTTGTCTCTAACCCTGATTAAGGAAAGTCAGACAGCTGAGGAGCAGATGCTACATGCCTCCTTCTGGCATGTCTTGACCTAAAGAAGCAAAGTGAAAAGGCAGTTGAAACTGCATGCCAACCTTAACTTTCTTGGTTAGGTTGTTTCTAAAGGGGACACTTTGAGGTGTTGCAAGAATCCAGGACACTGTCATCCTGGCTCATGAGTTACCTCCTCTCTCAGCCTGTCTTCCAGTCTTCATTTCAAATTCCTACAAAAATCAACTCTAAGTAGATGCTCTCATCAGATATCTAATCATACCACCTACAGACATGGCTGAAACGGACACAGGGTGGTTGGGAGTAGGTTAGAGACATCCTTGAGTTGGAATGAGCCAAATGTGTCTCTTACAGAATCTCCTATGGAAGGCAAGAATGTACAAATATGGGTAAAAGCTTGTCATGGAGAACCATTTTCTTTGGTAATCACAGTCTCTCTGGTCTGGACTCTACTTACTCAAAGTGTGGTTTGAGTACCAACAGCATTGGTATCATTCAGGGGCTTGGTAGGAATACAAATTCTTGGACCCCATCACAGATCTATTGAATCAGAATTTTTGTTTTAACAAGATCCCCAACTGATTGCTGTGCACATGAAAGACTGAGAAGTGCTCTTCTAGACTGACTTGCGCCCTGTGGGGTTAAAGGGTCATTACCAGCTGTGTTTTCTCTACTCGTTCTTATCCTTGCTCCTGTGCCTCCTCCAAATAAGGACAAATGATTGTCCTGTTGAGGATAATAGCTAAAGATGCCAGTGGCAGTTAGGAACTAAGTTATTTCTCTTGCCAATGCTCAAATGGAAATCCAGCTGAGAGTATTCTGGTTATTTCCATGGGAAGGGAAGCCGAATGTACATTTGAGACAAGGCAAGGGATGGATGGAGGGAGTCAGAAGAAGACACTACTTGGATAAGCTTCCAAGTCCCTCCAGAGCTACCTTTAAGCATCTGTGAGGGGGATGCTGCCTTGTAATAACTGAATTCTACATGCCATAGCAGGGAAAGGAAACTCAGCCTGAGCTCCAGCTTCCCTACAATATCTCTCTCCTTTTCTGACCTCCTTTCCATGCCAGCAAATTTTCTGCCAATGCCCACATAGGCATCTTCAGACTCTCCAAAAACCTGTTGTTTTGTAATACAGATAAAAAATTACACTCTTTAAAATAACTTTATTGAGTTATGATGGACATACAAAAAGCCGTACAAATTTACCTCCTTAAGAAAATGAATCGCTATGAACTTTGACTGCTTTCCAAATTACCCTAAAGGCTTTTTAAAATTCAACATGGTGAAGGTGCACCTGCCTTATACCTTGGGTGTACTTACACCAAACCTGCCATGTACAGGTAGCTTTTTACTTTGGCCTGTAGAAGTCTTCCATGACCAGAGCCACTTGATCTTTGGTTTGGGTAGAGTGAACATTCACTCTGTGCATCACGTCCAGAAACACCCCCATTTGAATATATTTCCTTGAAATTGAGGCATTAGGGTTTCCAGAGCAAATATTCCCTGGTTGGATACTTAAACCCCCTTATCACACACTTTCAGTTGGATTTCTATATTAGATAAAAAAGCTATCACCCTCAAAGTAGAATGCAGGCCCTGAGGAGGAAGGACCAAGAACAGAGATATTCTGATGGAGAAGGATCATTAGGTCTAGAGAAGTCCAGGGTAGAATATAATCCCTAGAAAAGTTTATTGTGGATGGGATACCAGAATCAGGGGCAGTCAGTTGGAGACCAACAAAAGGGCATAAGCTGGGTAGACAGAGCAGGAAAGGAAAATAATGGAAAGAGAAGAGGTTTAAGTGTGAAGGGGACAAATTCTGTTCATGTTAACCTTTTGCCAAGTACTGACCCCTTTTGGGGACTGCTGCCCTAACTCAAGGCTCATCCTACACATAGGCTGAGGCTATTTGTAGCTCTCAGCCTGGAGCCCAGCCATTTCCAGAAGAGGGAGGGAGTTCCTTTTGTGTCTTCGCAGCTCCTACTCCTGCTATAGAATGCCCATCGCCCCCACCTAGGGTTTTAATTGCACCCTCTCATGGATATTTCATCCAGTTAGACCCAAAGTATCAAAGCCAAAGGAAGAAAGTTGAAGCTTGATTTTTTAAATGAACCAGGCAAAATATGCAGATAATTTTCCTGACCTTCAGAGAAGGTATAAAGCTTATGAAAGTTCTTTCAAATATATCTGCAGTCTCAATCTAAGAAGTTTAGAGTTAAAACATGGAATAAACAAGTTATTCCCCTCCCCCAGAGTTATGAATTCTATCTTATAAAATTCTTGTCCTCTCTTAAAACTCATGCTTCCTTTTCACCCTTTAGCCAATTGTGTAAAAACAACAAATCTCTTACCCACAAAGGAAGACTAATAACGATGCCTCAGGAGCTTCATTTACTTTTTAATCTGTTAAAATGAAACCAGCCAATCACCCCTGACTATCCATAATAATGAAATTTAAAAATATATCAGGAGCCAAAAACATGTGATAAAAATCTCAACCAGCCCCCACTATTCTCATTCAATCTTGGGGGGCAGGGAGGGAAATGCAGCATTAAGGAAACAACCTCTGATGAAAGCAGAAGTGGGGAATGTGGAAAACTGGTTTCATTTTAAGGAAAAAGGTTAAAATTGCTGACATGGGAAAAAACACCCCCACATGGCTCATTTTACATTAAGCATAAATAGAGAACAAAATAGTTTTCTTTGTTCCTTCCTCTCAAACCCTTCCAATCTCCCCATCTCCCTTAGAAGATCAACAGGAAACAGCCTTGTAGGGGAGGTAATACACTTTGCTGGAAGCTCACCGTTGCAACCTGCTGATTTCCACTTATTTTTATGGCCCAAATGAACAGCATCATCTTCCTCCCTCCTCTCCACATAAAAATAGATTAAAAAAAAAACCCATAATAAACTTTGTGAGAAGGTGACTTAAATTTTTGACTGGCAGGCACCACTGAGGCAAGCTCTTAGTGCTTCAGTGGGCTAAGCCAGCTGGCTAAAGGGGCTGAGAAGTGAGCTAAGCCAGTGAGCTTATTAAAGCCTGGCCAGCAGACAGAGGAGAGAGGGAGAGCAGCAAGGGTGCAAAGATGGGGAAGTGGGGGTGGGAGGTGGAGGTGGAGCAGTGGACATTGGTTAGTATGTGAAGATCTGTTTGAGGGCTGGAGCCCTGATACTGTGCGTCTTCACCCTGGTTCCAAAGATTACATGAAAAGGGCAAACACAAAAACAAAACAAAACCCACCAAAGAGCAGAGAATGGAATCAGGGGAGACATTTCCTTCCCAAATGGACCTAAATAGTTAAATGGATCCTGGCAATTAGAATAATTAGATAATTAGATCGTGACTCTGTGGGCAGGAGACAGAAACCTGTCTTGGCTAAGTACACTTGGTAGCAAAATGTGCTCAGTTATAAAAGGAGCGTGCTCTCAGTTAGCAGGTATATTTCAAATGGCTCAGGAAAAAAAATGCAGCTGATTAGTTAGATTTAGCCAGCAAAAGAGATTTTGCCTGGAGCTCCATTAGAGCCTGCACTCTCAAGTCTCACTCTCAGTCCCACTGTCACTTGCGCCTCCATCAACAGATTTTTTATTTAAGCCAATGCGTAAGGAGCACAGTTCTGTGGTGAATAACCTTTAAGGTTACATTTGCCTTTTCCTTGCTTCTTGCAAACAGTGCGTAATCCATGAGCACATTTGTTGGCTGTAAAGGTGTACAACAGCAATTTTTGCAATGACAGTGCGGAGAGGGAATATGAGATCTGTGTGCTAATGAGCTGACACTGCAGAGGCTGGGGCGATGTAGTGTGGAGTGCACTACAAGTGCACAGCAGCAAGACACAGGAGGGGACTTCAACAGAATTGGAGGCATTTCCTGAGGAACCAGGGCAGCCAAGACACACCAATGGGACCCAGCAGTCCCTTGGTGTTTTCACATCTTCCAAAGCCCTGGGATGATCAAATCTGGTTTTTTAAAGAACAAACATGTAACTTAAAATGTGTGTACATCTCTTTTCATATATACTAATTTTGTGTGTTTGAGTGTCTCTGTGTGTGTATAAATGTATGTATCTTGAAACCATGATATTCACACCATCCTTCTTTCCGGGGTTATCTGGCCAAATTTAAAATACAACAGCAAACTCAATAAATCCCTATGAAATGGGAACATGGGATCCAAATCAGATGAGTCTCTTTGATAAACTTCAATTCACCTCTGAGCTGAGATCCCAAATAAACCACCTTTCAAAGCCAGAGAGGCTTTTATTGGCTTCTTAAGACACAGAATGAAGTTGGAGTCTGTCTTAAGCAAACCTCTCGGGGTTGTGCAAAAAAAATAAATAAATAAATAAAAAATTTTAAAAAAAAGGTTGCTGGTGAAGAAGAGTCTTTAAATAACTGATGCCTGGGATTCCTTGCAAGGAAACCTTCAGAACACATCGGAGGAGGAAGGGATGCAAAGGGAGAGCAGGGAACAAAGGCACACAGAGGGCATTACCCTTTGTTTATTTTTGGGGTATTTGTTTACCTGCATAACTGTGCCCTCAAAAGTGTATGCCTGTCTCAAGATTGAGAGTGCAGGAAAGATCAGGGGAAGAAATCAATTTTAGTGCTAGGGGAAACTACAACTAAGAATTTTGAATGAGAACAGGGGAAAGTTTCATTAATTTTTGCCATACTATTCCACATTGAATGAGATAGGAGAGGTGGGTGACCAGATTTGGACTTAACTGGGATTTTCTCAAATTCTCCCTAGGTCTCCAGGGAGGAGCAGACCAGAGGGTTTAGGGGTCTTTTTCTCTGTGAAATAGTGCAATCAATTGGAAGAATGAAACCTAGGATCACCTGCCAAGCTCCAGTACTGAACTAGTATTGTGTTCTGACACCTGGTATGTGTGATCTTCACTTCCATAAGGAAAAGAACAGTCAAGGCGAGTAAGAAGATACACTTCCAAGGCTTTCCTGGCCTTGTGAAATGACTGTTTTCTGCATTCAGACACTATCAGACTGTAGTTGGACTAGTCATCTTTCTCATACTAAGCTTCTGGGCAGCAGCTGCCAGGAGACAGCTTTGAGATCTGGCCCCCATTCAATGATTGTGACATTCAGAGAGGACTGTTTTGGGGACCAGAGAAGATGACAGTCTTCTGAGCTGTAAACCCTGAGAATGCAACAGGCAACTGGGCACACGTCACTGGTTTCTGGATATTTCTCCTGTGTGTGTCAGGGTGTGCATATGTGTGTATTTGGCATAAGTAAGGGCAAGGTCACCTTTTTGTTTTGTCTTTCTTGTTGCCTAGTGACCCACAACTTATTTCACACTTTCAACCCTGAAACAATAACCCAGACTTTTAAGCTTGTTGGCAGAAGTGTTGTGGATTTAGAGAGAGAGAGAGTGTGTGTGTGTGTGTGTATGGCAGGGGTGATCAGTTTCTTTTCTTTGCCCTGAGAGGTAAGGCATTAAGGAAACTGAACATCAAACCTGACTTATTGCCTTTTCTCAAACCTGAGCTTTTCACAAGGTAATGATCATTTCCTCATTGCTCCTTGAGTGGAGTTTCCAATGGCTCTGAGCTGGCTGGTGTCAATCTGATTTGAGCGTAAAAAAAACAATTAAAAACCTTGGAAATCAATCATTTCTGAGAAGGCAATTGGCACTCTTATTCCAGTCCTCAGCAGTGTGGAAAGACACTAAAGTGAGTTCAAATATTATTTGTCATTAATAATAATAAATCTTGGTAGTTTCATGTATTTGGTTTTAAATCTGTTCTAATTGATACTTAGGAAGCTGCATTTGAGCTTCAGCCTCTTGACAAGATCACAGTGCTGCAGGATTAAGTGAGCTGTGTGTTGTATGTGCTGTAGGGACAGGCTGGGATTACTGAAATAAGATGCAAAGTATAGACAGACATTTTGTAACTTTCACACTTAGCTGGAATTAATAAGTTCCTATTTTTGTCAATGTCGGAAAGCCAAAGAATGTCAAATACAGAGTATCACAGAACATGTTCATATAAGGATCTGTACCTTCAGCTAAAATTTTCTTAAAGAAAATACTGTCACATTTCTTGCAAAGTACTTCACCCCCATCCTCTTCACCTAAGTCTTAAAAATCCAAGGAACCTATGCCCTTGGAGACGCTTTCAACAGTTTTTCAAAATCACATATCCTCTGAGGCAGAAGAATTTGAATTCATTCATATATAAAGTTTCACAAAAACCGAACATAAATATAATTTCTCCCTTTAATGAAAGTCAGAAAACAAAAATTCCAAACTATACAAGCCATAAAAACAAAACATATTTATGCCATTATCAGCCTCATTTTTGTGAAAACTTTTAGTGCAATAAGCTTAGATGAAGAATTACCAGTTTTTCTCATAAAACATTCAATTCAAGAAAAAACTGTGTCCAACAGGCTGTCATTTGGGTTCCCTTGGTTTTACTCCTCAAAATGTCCCCTTTCTAGAGGAACAATCACTATGGCACAAGTAGGTATTTCAGAAATGGCTTTGTGGCTAATGAAATTCCTCCTTTTTGATATTGTTTGCCTGCTGCAAGCCCCCCCCCCCTACACCTTTTGCTTTAAGAACTGTGTTGTCCTTAACAATGGGGGTGGGGGATTGAACAACATTAGGGGAGACAAAACAGAAGCAGCTTTCCCAATAGTCACCTGAGCACTGTCTTCTCCTTTCCCCTCAGTTTGCCAGGTGTTCGTCACTTGTAATCAGTTTGTAGCCTTATCAGTTTCTATCAGAGCTCCCTAGGTAAGGAAGGTGATATTCTAGGACAGAAAAAGGCCAGGGAACCAAGCTTCATCTGTCCTTCAAGGTCACTTGTTTGCAGAATTTCTCATATTTGGGTCCTATCTATTAGGCAATTGTGAAATTCAGCTAATTTCTACAGCCAGGCACTAGCTTTAACAGTCAAGTAATGTACATCCTGAATTGACTCAATCAAGAGACTTCTTTTTTTAATCCCATCTGAAGAAATTTCCCTGAACAACCATGCTATTTTTTCTTTCCTTTTTTTTCCAGCCAAAAAAAAAAAAAAAAGGTGTGGGGGAGGAATTGCCGGTTTAGCAGGGAGGAAAATGAAAGTTTTGCATCAGACATTATTCACAGCAGAGTTTTGTGCACTGCTTTAAGTCCCTCACTCAGCAGAATCCTCTAGAGTTGGTTTATGCTGCATGAAACCTGGATGGGCTAGAGCCCCTAAAATGGTCTACTGAGGCCATCACCCCTCCGCAGCACATATGCAGACCCCAAGTCCCACAGGCAAAATGCAAGCGAGGTCCCAAAGGTCCCAAAGGGAGGAAAAGCACATCTACTTACAAGCATTAGTCACAGAAAAACTATTGGAGGAATCCAAGTGATCTACGTGGTAATTCAAATGGAAGGGCTTCTCGGTGGTGTTCTGGTTGGTGTTGTATAACTGCACGGCAAAGCGGAAAGCGCTGTGCTCCTGCACCGTATTTCTCATGAAAAGTCCACCTATAAGCAAAGGGAACCGAGATTTGGCTTGTGTCCCTCCCAGGACAGGTTAGAAATTAAAGAGCACTGCAGATACGAGATCCCTCTCAATGGTGCGGGGTGGGATGATGATTGATTTTCAACCTGTGTGTCTTTGAAGACTCTTGTGAACTCAAATTTTGGCCAAGAGAAACGTGGTTTTCTCCAGACTGAAAAGGAGGAGGAGAGGCTGGAGAGAAGGGGGAAAGGGGAAAGAGGGAAGAGGGGGCTGCTTTGGGGTAGGATGATGGAACCAAGAGCGGGACTTGGCTGTTTCTCAGGCAGTAGTTTCCTCTTCATTGCCTCCCCCCTCCCTCCCCTCCGTACATCTCCACGAGCTTGTTAATGTTTTCCTGGTGCAAAGAGAATGGTTGGAAAGAAAAACAATTTCATTCTCCGTAGTACCCCATCCTGTGCCCCATAGCCACCCTGCCCCACCTTTACAATACAAGGGTTTGGTTCAGTAAGGGCAATAATTTTAACTTCTGGACTTGTAAATACAGACAGAAGATGAGAGAACTCCCTTCCAGCGTCCGGGAACCCGGCTCCAGACGGACACAGTGGCAATTCACGAATTCGTGGTCTGCGTGACTTCGGCGCTTCCTCACTCAGTTCCTTGTCTCTCCCCCTCCCCACCCCCGCTTTCAACGGCGCCCGCCACCTACCCCGACTCCGGTAGTTGCCCGGGTCTCAGGGAATCCAGAATAGGCTTCCATCTCCCCCAGCACTAACCTGTCTGGGGGAAACCGGAGACGCGGGACGGGCGCTCGGGCAGATTACGCGCCCTGGTGCGGCCAGACAGGCGGCATCACCCTGGGACAACTTCCAGCCGCGGCAAGCACGCCATGGCAAAGTCCAGAGCAGCGAGCCAAAAAGCCGTGACTCTGCGCCCCTTTGCAGCTTCCAACATGCTTCCCCTGCTCCCCACATATTGTAAAACCCAGTAGTCTACTCCCCACCCCAGCCCCAGGAGACCCCTCTGTTGTGCCAGTTGCTCCCCAGACCAGCCAGCTCTCTGGGGTTCAAATTCCCGGGATTCCTGCCCGGTCCTAGTCCCGGTCCCCGTCCCCAGTCCCCCTCCCCAGGCATTGCAGGACAGGGACCAGCGGCCGCAGTAGCCACACCAGGGCAGTGGTCTCCGGTGCAGGAGAGCCCGGCCGGACCGGCTGGCTTGCTCACGCTTACCTATGCTGATGGTGTTGGGGAATCCTCCGTGAGAATGACCCAAAAGCCCCAGGACTAAAAAGAAGACCGCCTGGAGCACGCTTTGCTCCATTTTCTTCTGCCTGGCCATGCTACGCCTAAAACGAAGCTGACAGGAGCATGGGCGCAACTGGGGAGTCGTCAAAATAATAACAGAAAAAGAAAAAGAATTCGCTGGCTCTTACTCCCCCTCCCTTCAACTTGCTCTCGCTCACTCTTCCTTTCCAACCTACACTAGTCCTCCTCCTCCACCTCCTCCTGCTCTCTCTCTCTCTCTCTCTCTCTCTCTGCTCCCTCTCGCTCCTAGACTCTCTCACACCCCCTCCCCGCCCCCCACCTCACTTCGGTCTTCACACCAATCTGGAAGGCGGGTTCACTGGCTGTGATCTTTCTCCCTATCACTGAGATGAGAAGAGAGAGAGATGGGGAGAGAGAGAGAAAGAAGAGAGAGGGAGACAGAGAGAATATAACCTAAAACACAGAACAAAACAAAAAAAGACAAAACACCGAAAAAACATAAACAAAAACCAAACAAAAGAGAGAAGAAGAAAGAAATTATAAACAAAATCTGAGACTTTTGTCCCCCCCAGAAGATGGTGGGTCTAAAGAGGGGGGTGGGAAAGAACGAAAGAGCGAAAAGGCTCAGCGCCCGTGAATTGGGCTCTTCCAATTGGGCCGGTAGGGGGATATCGATCAAAGTTGATCTGACGTGGAATTAAAGCCGCACACCGCTTAGCTCTACTGCAAACTGCAGCCCCGGACTGCAAAGCCTTGGCGTTGGCGTTTGTCAACACGGACGATGGGATCAATAGAAATACACTATTCCTCATGTGGACCAGCCATTCAAGCTGCAACTGGCCCTTTAAAAAAGGAAGGAAGAAAAGCTGCATTGTCTCTGCGCTTGTATGTCTGTCTTAAAGAAGGGGGTCTGACGGGGGAAGGGGGGACGGTTAGTGGTTACTCAAGAGTCTTTGTAGAGATTCGGAGAAGCAGTTCCCATCACAATGCGCCCGAAGATGCTGCGCATGCCCCGTCCCTACCGCTCAATTTTTACAGCAGAGATCCTACGGACAGTGAACAACCCCCCAAACCCACAGGTTTGGGAGGCCAGTACCTCCCCGTCTCAGGGCAGAGCCAGGTTTGGGGGCGGGGAGGGGTCACTGATGGGCAGTGTGGAGCTGACAGTTTTGGAGAACATAGAAAAGTATGTGCCTAGATGTGGTAACTAAAAGGTTAATGAAAAGGACGCTCAATTCCACTGACGAAGGAGGAGAGAGATGTGGCAATGAGCTGAGATGGGGTGGGGATTGGAAGTTAAGGTTAAGAAAACTGTCTTTAGCTACCTGGTTCTCTCTGTGTTGCCTCTGGACATAGCAGCCTAAGCCCCTGACAAATGACTCCAGAGGCTATAAATTCTCCCACACTCTTCTTTCACTCTCCTCTGTAGGGGAGGAAAGAACCTTCCAAGTCAGGCACTACAGCTGGATCTCAGTTGGGGGGTGGTTTCCTCTACAATCTTGTGGATGAACCTCTTGGTGGATAGACTCCTCTCCCTAGCCCCTTTCTCCAGTGGTGAGAGAAAAGGGAGTCTTTTTGTCTTCCAAGTCTTTCACTCCTACATCACCTACTCTGGAAGTGACAGTTTTTACCTCTCCCCACACCAGCTATTCTGCTTTTCATATCCTCTCCTCCTGATCTACATGGACCTGCTGCCAGAATATACCAAACTGGTATACATGGGGCAGGAGATATGGGACAGGGCCCAGGGGCACAACTGGCACATAGATTACTCCAGAACTTTGGATTTGACATGACATACGTTGGAGCCTGGAACAGAAAGTTTTCAAATCCTTGGGCAACTAAAAAAATGGTTCTAGGCTCTTCCCAATTTCCTGTCCATTTGGTAATGCAAAATCTCTTCCTACCTCATCACCGATACAAATCTTTTGTCTCCGCTAGCCCATGGCTAAGAATGACACAGAAACCTGGAAGTCACAGAAGACTGAACTTGCAATTGGTTGGAGCATTGGGGCAAAAGGGGTATCAATCAGAAACTAGGTTGGTCACCCCTTGACAAATATGAGCAGTGAGATAGCATGGTTCAGGAACATAAACTTAGGAAACAGGTCCAGGTTCAAGTCTATATTCCATCACATATAGGCAGTGTGTGACTTTGAGTTACTTTCTTAATCTGAACCCCAGTTTTCTCATCTGCAAAATGGGAATATTAACATTTCTTTCCATATAAAGTTATTATGGATTAAATAAGGATTAAATAAGATAGTAGATGTGAAAGCATCTAATTCAGTGCCTGATTCACAGAAGAATCAATAAATGTTAATTTCCAAACTCCCATCCCTCTTTCTCACCCTTTAAAACTGCTCTTTTCTTCCTCAAAGTTCCTCATGCTCTCAGCCTCCTCTTTCTCCACCATCCTCCAAAACTCAGACTCTGCTACGCAATCTTTGCTACTGTTCCGTATCAAAATCTTCCTCAAAATCTTCCCGTTGTAGCTCCTCAAGAGCCCTAGTATATAGGAGAGAATCTGGTAGATAAATCTTTTTTTAATCCTCACCTGAGTATATTTTTTCCATTGCTTTTTCAGAGAGAGTGGAAGGGGGGCGGGGGAGAGAAAGAGAGAGAGAGAGTGAGAGAGAGAGAGAAACATCGACTGGTTCCCTCCCACACCTACCCTGACTGAGGCCGAACCTGCAACTGAGGTACGTACCCTTGGCCAGTATTGAACCTGGGACCCTTCAGTCTGCAGGCCAGTGCTCTAACCACTGAGACAAACCAGCTAGGGCTGGTAGATAAATCTTTACTAAGGTTCTTACCATAGACAGTGACAATTTAATATTTAAAATGACACATTTAGAGAATGTGTACTCTGTGCTAGGCACTATACATTACTTCTTTTAGGTAACATAGTTGTATTTTATTTTATTTATTTACTTTTTAAATTATACTTTTTTGTTTGTTTTTATTGATTTTAGAGAAAGAGAGAGATGTTGCTCCACTTATCTGTGCCTTCATTGGTTGATTCTGGTATGTGCCCTGACTGGGAATTGAGTCTGCAACCTTGGCATATCAGTAGGCCGCTCCAACCAACTGAGCTACCCAACCAGGGCAACATAGTTGCATTTTAATAGGAACCTTTAATGCTTTGACCCAAAAGAGTAACTTTAATAAGGAGTTTCAATTTTGATTCCAGGTGGGTGGACAATACATTTTGGATGGAGGCAGGTGGGTTTCAGCATACTTTACTTCACCCCTGAAGGCAGCTAAGTTCCCATCCATGCTTGCCCAGCCACAAAAAGTGGTAGGCAAAGAAATTGTGGCCATCTTCACCATAATTTAGCTTGAAAACTAATGGGGTGGGTCAGTAACAAAAGATGAGAGGAAGAAAGGCATTTCAGTGCCTCTGTACTTGAAAATCCTCAGTTGAATTCATCACTTAAATGGCACCCATCCCTTTCGTTTTCAGTCTCCTCTGCCTACTACTGTTTTTTTTGTTTTGTTTTTTTAAAAAAATATATCTTTATTGATTTCAGAGAGAGGAAAGGAGAAGGAGAGAGAGAGAAACATCAATGACAAGAGAGTCATTGATCGAGCCCACAACCCAGGCATGTGCCCTGACCGGGAATCGAACCCTGATCGCCTGGATCCTAGGTTGACGCTCAACCGCTGAGCCACACCCGGTCGGGCGCCTACTACTGTTTTTACTCTCCTTCATCTGCTGCCACTCTTTCAACTTTTAGCTGTCAGTGGCAGATGTTGGCAGAATTGGACTAGTCCCATCTGAGCCATCAAGGACACCGTGGTGGGCCAGGCATATTGCTGTTGGTAGAAAAGACTGTATACATTCAAATTCTTTCGCAATTGATTCCTCACCGAAGAAAGCAGTAAGCCAGCTTTTGAATTTCATTTTTGGTTTTCCAGTGAGGAGCTAGAGATTGTACTAGCATCATAGCCACCAGACATTGCCAACAAAGCCCCAAATCTAGCTCTCCCTCTTTAGTTAAGAGATATCACTACTGGATTCATGATTATCTGCTAGTCTTAGGACCCATGGTTTGCACTTTCAAATGCATTTTATGATACACTTTAAACAGCAAGAAAATAATTCATTGAAGTTCTTATTGAGAGGTTGATTTGTATTCTTTCATGAGGTGATTAGCCAGGCCACAAGAGAGGATGCAGGAGAGGTGCAGGAAAACAAATTTCATTATATTCACAGGTCCTAGAGAAAGAGTCACACTATGCCACAAAGGGAGGGGCATATGGAGAGAGCACCAAGGGAGTAGGCTCAACCAAGCAAGTGGGAAGGAGAGAGAGAGAGAAAAGAGAGAAGGAAAGGAAATGAGAAGAGAGGAGAGTAGGGGAAGGGAGGGGTAGGGGAGGGGAGGGCAGGGGAGAGGAGAGGAGAGGAGAGGAGAGGAGAGGGGAAGGGAGGGGAGGGGAGAGGGGAGGGAGGGGAGGAGAGGAGAGGGGAGGGCAGGGGGGGAGGAGAGGGGAGGGGGAGGGCAGGGGGGAGAGGGGAGGGAGGGGAGGGGGGAGGGGGAGGGAGGGAAGGGGAGAGGGGAGGGGAGGGGAGGGGGAGGGGGAGGGGAGGGAAGAAAAGGGAAGGGAAGAGAGCACCCCATGGGCAAGTGTCTTTATTGGTGTCAGGATAGAGTACACAAAAGGCATGAGAGAATTTCATTGGTACATTTGAATGTCATTAGGTCACAGTCAGGGGAAAGCAAGAAGGGGATCTTGTTGCAGTAACTGGCCTTTCACACAGGTGTACGTGGTCACAAGGGTGAGGTGCTCACAGCGTATTTGTGGGGATGTTGAGGCAGGAGAAAAATATGACGTTTTAAGATTTATAATACAAAAGAGAAAATAGTACTTCTCATGAGGTTTCTGTTCGTTTCAGGCTTCGGATAGGGGCACTTGTGTAAGCAGAAAGAAATGTCAGCCAGTGAAGCTTGGGGAGGGGATCTATACCATACACTGAGACTCATACTTGCCAATTTGATACTTTGCAAATAAGGAAAATAGTAATAGAAATCATCCCAATTCATTGGAAGGAAACTGCTATCCCCTTAAAGGTAATGAAACCAAGATACTACAAGCATACCTCAGAGACACTGCAGGTTCAGTTCCAGACAGCTGCAATAAAGCAAGTCATAGTATTTTTGCTTGTGGAAGGTCTTGTCTTCAATTTGTAAAACACACGACATTTGCGAAGCACAATAAAGCAAAGGGCAACAAAATGAGGTTTTATGCCTTTATATCCCTTTGCCTAATAGAAAGATAACTTCCTCACTATTCCACTTGAAACTTTGATTTCTTCAACAAACATTTGACCACCTGCTTTAAGGCAGACTCTGCTAGACACCAGGGAATAAAGAAGCAAGACAGTTTCGGCTTTCAATACATTTCAAGTTTAGAGGAGGAGCAGATGTATTCACTGGCAATGACAATGCAATGTGGTAAGTGCTATGAGAACAGTAAGCACCAGGTAGCATGGCAGTACAGAGGAAGGTGTTTAAATATCTCACATAAGTTATTTCCCTTATCTCATATTCAACCCCAACCAATTAAAAAGAGAAGCTAGAACAAGATATTTTCTAAGGACCCTTCCTGCTCTCTTGTTCTATGGTTCTATGACTCCATGAGGTGGATTATTTAGGGTCAGAAAAACTGTCCAAATCTCAATTTACACACTAATCAGGGAAATAATCTAGGTACTACTGATTCTTTGTGGTTGTCTCTTGCACTTCCATTCCTGGATTCCTTGGAAAGAATAGAGTCCAGCCATATCTGGAGACTGAGGTTGGGTGTGACATCTAAGAAAGCTTGGGCGCTCCATCTTAATTCTCTATCATCCCATCTTCTTTATTACACCACTCCCTCCAGAAACCTCTGTAGAAATCTTCTATGTGGGTATCAACCCTGGTGTTGCTGAATAGATCCACATCCCTGAGGAGCTGAAATTCCAGGCATGGGCATGGTTAGAACTGCTTCTGGTAGGAGTATATGCATGGGTAAGAAGAGAAACCTTATGGACTTGGGTTTAATTGGCCCAGAAATGGATCCATGACAACTTCCAGGAGGAGACAGTCATATCAAGTAAACAATTGGAAGCAATTGTTTATCTCAAATTGTATTCAGATTGGCTTGCTTTTTATAGACGGTAATGGTGTTTGGAACTCATTTTTTGCCCTGAAGACATTGCCAGGAACTGTTTTGGAGCACAATTGCTTGGAGGTGATCTTTCACTTTTAGTACACCTCTTCCAACCTTTTCTCTCTGGACTAAGCACTTTCACACTGCCTTCTCTAGCAGGGCTAGTGACCATGCTTTGACTCATTCAGTTCCTGTATTAGTTAGGATGCTTCATACTCAGGTAAGACAAAACCCACTAAAACAGGTGCAAACAATAAGGGAGATGCATTGGCTCACATAATTGTAAGGAACACAAGTAGGACTGGCTTGAGAATTGATTAGACTCTAGTTCAAAAATGTTATCAAACACCTAATTTATTTTACTTTCTCCTTTCTGCTTCCCACATGATGGCAAAATATCTGTAGTATTTATTTTCAACCTGCCTTGCATCTTCTTGCATCATTGGTTCAAACTGAATCACATGGTGATTCATGATCAAATCCTTTAGCCAAGTAATGCCATACTTAGACCTGAATTACCTGAACCAATCACCATGGCATGGGGGAACAGGATTGTGCCCCATTCATAGAGCTGAGAGTAGGGAACAGTTAGTCCTCCCTGACCCCTCACCAAACCACAATGATGTACAGTTGGGGAGGGAGCTATAGAGGTTGGGAAACAACAACAATAACCACAAAAATCTCTATCTTTCCAAAGGCCTGCTCCCTGAGAATTATGGGTGGTAATAATCTTACTCTTGAAATGTCTATAAGCCCATGATGACTTTCCTTTGTTACTTTAGTAATTCAATCCCCAAAATTCAGTTCCTGATGCATCTGCCTGATATTTATGTTCTTAAGAAAGTCATAATTATATTGAGTGTCCAGAGTGAGAAACCAATATAGAAATAATTCCTTTCTTAGTGGTAGAGGCAAATAGACTTCCAGATATTTTCAGATAAGTATCTAGTGATTACTCTGTACATCCTCTTTATGGTGAGCAGAGGTCTAGGGTATTACTCCATAGGCTATGAAACTGAGGAATCAGAGAAGTTTAGTGGACAACCCAATGTCACACAGGGCTTTATCCACCAGGCTAGAGTCGTCTTCATGCTGTGAGAGAACGGAATCATAACAAATATATTCCACTGGGATGAGTTTATCATTGCAAATAATTATCCTCTGGTGGGCTCTGAATGGGCTTGAAAACTGCAGCTGGAAATCAGAGATTCCCACTTCTCACAAAGTAACATTCTTATAAGCTGCGAAGTCTCTCTGATACGAAGTGTTAATTTATTTCAAATTATTTCAGGTTACCACCTAAAGATAATATTGTTGACATTTTTATTAATGTAAACTATTTTACTCCTCTAGGAAGGTTAGAAACTGTCACTGTGAAATAGCATAGGCAAGTCAGGGGAAAATTAACCCCCAACCTAAAACTGGCTTTGCCTCCCAGCCCTAGTTGGGGAGGGGTTGTGTGTTTGAGCAAATCTGATAATTTTATTGAGAAATTCTGGGGGCCAATTGGTTGAGGAATTATGCTTTATACACAACTGGAAAAGTGTCCATTTTTTGGAGTACTTGTGAAAATTAGAAACTGACTGTAGATTCTGAAATTATGTGACTGTATGTCAGACTCCACCCCCTTTTGAGGTGTGTGTATGTGTGTGGGTTGGTGGTGGTGATCAGATTGGGATGGGTAAAGCACATATGTTAGATTAAATAAGTGCTCCAACTATTTGCTCCTTCCTGCATGCATACCTTTATCGTGGCCTCATTGTGGGAAGTTTATTTCTCTGCCCTTTAACTTTGGGCTTGGCCATGTGACTTGCTTAGGTTAATGGCATGTGGATAGAAGTGATAGGGATTCAATTTCAGCCTATGTCTTAAGAAACCTCATGCACTTCTGCTTGCCATTTTTACCTTTGCTGGTGCCATGAGAAGAATATGTATCAGCTGGTTTTCTGGTACAAGAAGGATGAAAGATATGTGGAGTAGATCTGCCCTAGTTGACTCACAGACCTGAAATGAGAAGCAGGGTCATCTCACCTATTATAGTCTGTAGCAGAGCTGCGCAGTTGAGCCCAGTCTAGATCAGCTGAACCACAGCCAACCTGCAGATGGATAATAAATAATAGATGATTATTATTTTAAGTCACTAAGATTTTGGGCTAACTAATACAGCAGACACTTGGCAATGGTATATTTCTATGGGTGAACTAAGGCTATGGTGACCATGCATCCTGGTTTGCCCAGGGCAATTCAGTTTATGCCCATTGTCCCAGAACAATATTACTAGTGCCCCTTTTCACTCTCAAAAGTATCCCAGTTTGGATGATAAACTGCATGTTCCATCTGGCTGAGGCAATGTGTGGCTTATGAGGTTGTTTTAAGGGCCAGATGAAAAGACTTGCAATCTGCTTGTTTGTTCACTTCTACTTCTTAATCTTTGTTTCCTAATCTGTTAAGTGGGAATTTGACTCTAGTCTTTGTGAGGAATAATTTTTGTTCATTTGTTTGTTTTTAACACTCCTTTAGATATAGGAAGTTATGGGTTTCCTGCTTCAAGAGTGAATCCAGAGTATTTAGGGGAATGAAAAGAAAATTGGAAACAGATGAATCTTAGTATACTTAACTGTATCCAATTCTGAAAGAGGAATTTTGGGGTTTAATCTGTTCTAATATATGCACTGTAAGCAGATTCTGTCGAGTCTTTGTGACATCACTTCCACAGACACAATATTTTGAGGGGAAAGAAGAGCATATCAACCATTTCACATTTTTCTGGGTGATTACTCACACAACCAAAATCAGTGGTTTTCTTCTTTGAAAATAAGGTATCTTCTAGTTTAGGAAAATCCAGTATGTGGAAATACAAATTTGGAGAGAGTGCTGTAGTTTACTAAAGGATTTACCAAAGATTTCCTTTAAATAGTGAACTACTCTTGTGCAGTGGTGTCAGTTGGATGTGGTTTGCTCCACCCCCAGGACAAGTGGCAACGTCTGGAGAGATTTTTTATTGTCACACCTGTGTGGGGAGAGGGGAAGGAGTTGCTACTGGCATTTAGTGGATAGAGACCAGGGATGCTGCTAAACCTCCTACAATGCACAGGACAACTCCTGACAACAAAGAATTAACCAGTCCCAAAGGTCAATAGTGCCACAGTTGAGAAATGCTATGTACTTAGAATAGGAGTTTGAAAAAACCACTCAATATCATGACATTCAGGTTGGTAAAGTTGAGTAGCTCAATTAATAGAAATGAAGAAATGTGAACTTCTTGAGAGTGTTTCTACTGCTTTTACTTTTCTAGACATTCTATGGCAGTAGTTCCCTGGTGAAGAAACTGAGGCAGGGCAGGATGTCTGTCTTCCCCAAATTGGATACAGAAGCCAAGGCTTTCTGACTTTCTATGCTGCCTCTTTTGTCTTAATTCACTGCAAGGTAACTACGGTGCCTGTTAGTAGTCATCAATGCTTCAAGCTATATTATTGTTATCATTATTACAACTTTTTTAGTTTAGAGAAAATATTAAAGGAGAGGAAGCAGCAGTTACAAAAATACCTCTATAGTGATCCTCAAAGCTCAGGTTAGTCAGAAATCTGATGTCTACTGAGCCACCATTACTTAGCTGGACTCAAAAGTGGGGAGTGAGATGAACTTTGCTAAGTAGCAGCAGGAAGGAGGGGGATTAAGAAAAAGGGTCACTCACTATTTAGAAACTGTTTGGTACAGACATGACTGGCTATATAATTTTAGGGGTCCAATGCAAAATGAAAATTCTGGGCCCTTTGTTCAAACATTAAGAATTTCAAGATAGACAGCAGAGCATTACAGCTAGCACAGGGCCCTTCTATCATGAGGCCCTGTGTGATTGCACAGGTCATACTAATGAAGCCAGCCCTGAGGGCAGCTCCTGCTCTAGAGGAGACTGGACAGTATGGAGAGTACCCCTTCTCAGTTCTCTGGGCTCTTGACTTCAGACCCCAGGGAGAAAGCTCATTCACTAAGGGCCCCACAGGTCCAAAGAAAATGAAGAGGCTTCCCCAAGGTAGGCGGCAAACAGTTTCTCACTGCCTGTCCTGGCCTCCCTCTGTGGGTAGCCCCAGTCCCGAGAGAAGTGCTATGTTACAAAGAAAGAGAAAAATCACTTAAAATCGCTGTATCTTGGCAGGAGGCTAGTCAAAGAGTAGTCTTACAATCTTACCTACCCTGCTATCTAAACACAAATTGAATTCCCTAGGGTGAAGATCATTCTATATCCAGAGGTACCATACTGGGGAAGTCCTTGTGAGGCAATGTCTTTAAATTCAACACAAAGCAAAAACTAACAAATGTTTCCTCCCCCTTAACATTCTGGTTAAGAGTTTAGAACATTGCCACATTTTGCTAATAAAGGGAAAGCAGTAATTCCTTCCCAATTTTGAATCACCTTTAGTCAAATTTCTGGTACATAAGGCTAACTTGGTATTTTTTCTTGATGGTGATGATGCTGACAATAACAATAATGATGACAATGATCATGATTATGGCAATGATGATGATGACTAACATATTTCTTATGACATGCCAGGTATTCTGCTAAGTAATTTAAGTTTATTGTCTCATTGAATCCTTACAGCAACTCTTTGAGGTAGGTGCTATTATAATCCCCATATTTAATGCAAACCCAAATTAGAGGCATTCATATAAATTTTAAAGAAAAGAGACCCTGAAAAGTATCTTTCAAACAGGGATGGTAAGTGGAAAATATGCATAGTTCCCATTATTAACAAGTTAGAATGTGAAGTGTCACTGCTTTTTCCTTTTATTAAGGATGCTTCTTTAATTGTATGTTTTTGTAAATATGAATTTATTTTTAAATGTTTTTCATAATGCTTAGGACCCAGAGGCCTCTCAATAAAGCTGTGCTTCATTCAATAATAAATGAAGGCTTTCATGGGCTCATTCAATATCTCAACCTTCTTGTGAAGTTTCATGAAAATGTCCTAAATTCTTTAATCATAAATTCTGCCATGAGGGTTTTGAGAAACAAAATTTTGTGGTTAGAGGATGCAGTGTACCTTCATTTCAGGTAAAGCATACCTACAATATAAAAATCAATATGCCCATCTGATATGGTTATAGACTAAGGCATCATTACCACCATCTTGTGGATGTTTCCAATAATTGCAGACAAATTACCAAAGCTGAAAGCCAGTGTCTTGACTATTGAACCTTATACTTCTCATTCAGTACATTATTTGACTTTTGCTTTAGATTTATGGGTAATAAATTACAGCAATAAATTCCCATGTCATTCATTGTAGGTTCCCTCAAATTCTTTTTTTGGAGTGAGGAACAGTGTGATAAATAAGTGCATGAATAAATGGGATGCTAACATTTCCAAAGTAGTCAATTTTTATAAATTATAAACACTTTATTATCTTTCTAATGAGAGTAAAACTTGAGGGAACCAACTTCTTTTTTATTGGAATATACTGTAACTGCATATTTTAGCTCTAACTTGATATTTTACTAATTTTGTTTGTTTAAGATTGTGAGCTCTATGAGGGCAGGGATTTGGGAGGAGTGTGTGTGTCTGGTTTGTTTATTGCTGTAATCCCAGCACCCAGAACAATGCCTGACATGTAATTGATGCTAAACAATTTTTGCCAAATGAATGAATGCACGAATTAACCAGAAACAAGATGCAATGGTGCTTTGTTTAACATTATGGTTCATGAGTCAGGAAGAATATAGGGAGAACAGGTTTTTGATTTTATGGTTGGACTAAAAAAGAAGAGACCAATTGCCCTTTTGTCTGGCTCATTACATTTGGCAAACTCTTAGAGAGCTTTGGGTATATATTATGCTTAGGACAAGGCCTCTTGAGGTACAGAGCACAGTGGAGGGTGAATCTGGTGAGAGAAAAAGAGAATAACTTTTCTCTTCTTGCCTCCTCATGGTCAAAACTTACCCACTCTTTCCATCTTCTTTTCAGGATTCTGTTAGATAAGTGGTTGGTATACTCCACAAGGTACTTGGAAGAAAGTGATCCTTGTGTTACCATTAAGAAATGGATGGCAGCTGAGAAGTATTGAAGGTCTGAGTTAGTATAACATTTCCTGTTTCTTAAGAACATGGAAATTGGCTGACTCTGCCTGTAGCTGGCCACAGAATGAAAAGAGGCTGTGTGGCAAATGCCAACAAAGTGGAAATGGACATCGGCAATTTGCTGCTATACCTTGTAATATGGGCAAATCTTGCTTTATGCATTGAGCATGCATCTAAAAATTTGTGTGGAAAATGAATTTAGGTAAATTAAATCCCATTTTAAATCCAGGACAAGTGCTTGCCACTTAAAGGAACCCTGAATCAAATCATTTTTTCAAGTGAAAAATATTAGCTATTTTGTCATTTTTGTGGGTTCTTACATGTACTAAAAACACACACAGTCCCCTATAATTTAGAGGGCAGACTTTGGATAAAAAGATGTAGTTTGAGGCTGTTTATTTTTTAGAACTTCTGTTACCAAAGCTTAAATCAGGAAATATTTGGCTTCATCTAAATCCCAATATTCCAATCTCGTATCTTTTCATAGTATACTTCTGAATCAGGGTCAAAATTTTGCCAGATTATCTGGGACATAGTCAAAGTGTTAATGAAACATATATAGTATTGTCTTCCCCTGCCTCAAATTACCACCATTCACTTCTTCACTGAAGCCTTGGATATATAACATAAGCTACAAATTTGATGTCAATGGGATAGGAATTATAATATGAGCTATTTATTATTTATCAAGTACTTGCTATGTTCCAGGTATGTGCTAAGTGATTTGATACATTAGATCATCTAATCCCTATAGCCCACTATAGTAGATACTATTATTATTTCAAATTTATAGCTGAAGAAACTGATATCCACAGAGAGATTAAGTGACTTGCCCAAGGTCACACAGTTCAAAATTGTGGATGCGAAATCAAATCCAGGAAACCCCTATGATAGCCTTCTTCCACATCACACTCTGTGTGTGTGTGTGTGTGTTCTGAGATCCCAACTAATTTGTGTCTTCTCAAAGGTGCAGGGAGCAGATCTCTATGTCATACTCAGTGGCCACCCAACCTGCATTGTAGACTGACTGAGCCAAAAAAAGACTGGGAAAGACTCTTGTTTTTATACACTTTACATTTTCCTCTCCACCTTAGCTAAATCAGATTTATTTTTTCAGAGGATAAAAGGAGCACTGTTTATATGTCCCAGAAAAGAGTTATTTACTGAATGGCGATTACATACCCTGAAGGGGTTAACTTTACTGCCTGAGAGGGAATGAGGCATGCATATGGTGTTATACTTGTCTTCTTCGATCAGAACCACGGTGGTGGTTTAGAGCAAGGACCACTCTCTCTGAGTTCAAAATCTTCCATCCACAACTAGTATTAGGGTAATATGACTTCCTTGGGTCTCACCATCCTCATCGGTATAATGGGATGATAATAGTAACACATACCCCACAAAGCTATTGTGAAGATGGAATGAGATAATTAAAGCACACAGAATGATGTCTGGCACATAATAAATGCTCAGTAATGTTAGCTATTATTGTTATTAGCTCCAGGCCCACCAGTATATTTTAGCATAATTTCCTCTGAGCTTGTTTTGGTTCTGGGGGACTCTGAAAGAGTCCATTTTGCTAAGTTGAGAAAGCAGGAAAGGCTTGTACATTTGCAGAATGTGTGAGCATTTGAGTTTGTTTAGCCCTGGCAAGAAATGGCTTCCTGCTCTGAAAACAAAGAAAAAAATGTATTTTTTAAGTGAAGAAACACCTTTTTAAAAACACTCAGAAGACTTATTAGACAGAAAACAGCTTTTACAGAGCAAGGTTGTGGTGATTGAAGGGAAAACACTGTCGAGTGCATGAATCAGATTGCCTTTAATGGAGAAGCAGAGTTGAGCCTGGCAGAGCCGGCAGGGATGGTAGGGAGAGAGGGAGAGGGCAGGGGGATGCAAAAAAGGTTTGCCAAAAAGCCATGAAGATTGGATTGTGCTAGTCCAGAAACCACTTGCCAAATGAAAGCTGCAGTTGCTCTCACCCACTGCTGCTCTGCAGTAATGAATGCATTTTTGATTAGCTTTGCTGATTACCTGCTCTCTATGCACACAGCAGAAGACAGAATAGCCGAGTCTGGGGCTCTTGGTGAAGACTTTAGAGGCAAGGGAGGGGGGCAGTGGAAGGGCTTTGATTATCTTTTTTATTTTTCTCTCTTCACCTGCTTCTCAGTGTACATTCACATAATGCTGGCTTTTTCTGGGAGCAGCCAAGAGGCCAGAACCTTGGTTTTTTTCCACACATCGGTGCTGTTACAAGGTAATAAAACTAGTGCCAGAGGGGCAAGGAGCTACATCAAAGCCCCATCCGCTCTCCTCTGAGTTCTTTGTAGCATTTAACTTATCCCCTCAACCACAGGAGATGAATGTCTTTGCATATATTGAAAAAGGAATTATGTCTTTGATTTCCTAGATACATTACAAGTATTTACAGAGAGATGAGAATTAGGTGGGGAAATAGGTTTTAGGCTCAGAAGGCAATGTCTCTAAAGATTTAGTGCAATTTGAATAGGAACACAAACTTTGGGAAGGAAAACACAAGTTATCAATTTTGGAAGAATTTCCTCTCTGGTGCTGTAAGATGACAACTGAAATTCAATGTTTATAATCAAATGATTTTTTTTTTTTTACATATCAGATGCAGCAGGTTTTTTCATATTGTATTTTCTTTGTGCATGGGCTATTATTATTATCACTGTTATTATTTTGGTCATTGTATTTGCTGTTCTGGACTTGGTATTGCATGAGGATCAATCTGTTTTTAACAAGTTGAGGGCTAAGTAGATGGCCAGATCCATCTATGAGTGCCAGCCTAGCCCAGGACTAAGTGATCCTGTCTAGAGTAAATGTTATTTCCTTTATGGGTGGGAATGAGGGGCAGGACAATGGTTTGGATACATAGATCAGGTCCAGTCCTTAGGCAGTGAGCGAGTGCTACTTTTGAGTGTGATTTGAGGAGCTTCTAGTGCTTCTACTTCACCCCCTTTGTATTTTCACCACTTGCCTTGTGCTTTCTGAAATTTCCATGTTCATTCTCTCTTTTGGGGATCCCTCTGTTAAAATGGCAGTACTGCTTGTATTTGGTACATTTCTACATCACGGCACACAGGCAGTTCCTCAGAACTGGAGTCAACAAGTTGGGAGACTCTGGCTACCTTAGGCCTTGAGCCCTGAAGGCAATTAGTAACTCAGCATACCTCTCATCTATCCATATGATGCCATCACAAGTCTTTCATAAGGGCAATCACATCATTTATTGTCCAACATGGACACTTTTGAGAGTGGAAGGGTTCACTATTAATAATTAAACCAAGACATTAGGCAAACTGTATAAGCTAGGAAATTTGGTTACTCTAGTCAATCACGCCTTAACCCATGTTAGTTTTCCAGACTAGCCCTAATGATACCAGACCTCTGAAATGTGTACTTTTCTAGTTTGTTTCCTCCATTAGTCCTTTTTTTTTTTCCTCTCATTTCCCTTTCTATCTATATAGCTGCTATCACCTACTATCATCATGTTTTTCTTCAGCTTACATTTTTACAGATGAAGAGACAGATAAGAGACTGAAGGATGTTTTTTTCCCCCTCAAGTTTTCATTAGAAGTCACAATCAGGTAGCACCACAGTTATTTGGGACCCAGGGGGAAATCAGTGCTATTTAGACCTTTGCTAATTTTTTCTTTTGGTATTTTCTTTGGCTCCTTTACGATTTGTCTTTTGGTCTAGCTTTCCAGTGCCCATCTTCCCTCTCATGTCCATAATTTTCTTTCTTTTCTCACATTCACTAAAGCTTAACTGTTTTCTACAGTATTCCATTCCCTCAGGACTTTGCCCTCTGTTCAAAAATGAATGCTGAAAAATTAATGTATTAGCCTTTCTGTATAGGTTATACATATTCAAGTAGGTGACTTCTGGAAACATAGCTATGGTAGTCCAATGAAGTAGTGATAATGGTGGAAATTTAAGAACCTTGGAAAACTGGGTTTTCCCAAGGTTTGTTTTTTGTTTTTTGTTTGTTTGTTTTTTTGAAGATACAGTGTCTGAGTATGACCTGACTCATACCACATAAGACCTGTCTTGATCAGGGCTTTCAAAATTAGACAAGCTATAGTGCCTCTGGACACTATTGCTGCCATCACCTAGATGACATGCTCTATGAGATTGTGCCATCATCTTAGATTTACTTGAATTTGTATAAAGGCAATAAAAGTGCTTTTTATAACAGTTAAAGTTGATCAGAGTAAAGAAGCGAAATAATCCAGGTTATGTGCCTGATCTACTCCAGGCAAAAACTTGAACTCTCTTTAGTGTGATACATGTTTGGAAATTATTATCTTTTGTCTTTTGCCTCCATGGTATAAGGCATAGGCTGCATGGAAGATGGACAAGAGCTCTTAGAACTAAAGTTTCCAGCACTTAATTTTACTATCTTCCCCAGCTGCATCTCTTTGAAACTAAAGTTTAAAACATCAGCCATTAAGATTCTTTGGGAAATCATTTTCATTGGACAATTATAATTTATTCCTTAGTGCTTGTATATATCCTCTACCTTACCAATCACAATCTAAACCAGCTAGTTTGTTCTCCCTGTGGATGTGACATTTTGTCATATATTCAACAAATATTTCTTGAGCACCTACTAGGTGCCAGATACTGTGGCAGATGCTGGTGAACATTATAGACATAGACTCTGCTCTCATGGAAGTTAAACAAATAAAAAAGCAAACAAGTAACAAATATGGTAACAACTCATTTTGATTTGTTCAACAAAGCAAACCAATAGGACGCTGCTATAGACAACAAAAGATTAACACCAATTTTGGCAGCCAGTAATGGAAAAAATCAAACTAAAATTAGGCCAAATAATATGGGGTTTATTATCTCACTAATAAAAAGTTTGGAGGTAGGAAGGTCCAGGGCCAATTCAGATTCACAATTTAATTATTATGAGCGACCCAAGCACATTCCATCTTTCTATTCTATGCTCCTTAACACATGGATAAGGCTTCACATGTAGATACACAGCAGCTAGTTAAAGCAGATTGGCGTCTTCTCTCTCTTTCTCTTTCTCTCTCTCTCTTTCTCTTTTTCTCTTTCTCTCTCTCCCTCTTCTTCCCTTGCTTCCTTCCTCCCCTCAGCAAGGACCTTTCCAAAGCAAACTTCTTTTATATCCCACATACTAGTGAAATCATATGGTTCTTATCCTTTCTTGACTGGCTTATTTCACGTAGCATAATATTCTCAAGGTCCATCCATGTTGTTGCAAATGGCAGTATTTCATCTTTTGTTATGGTTGAGTAGTATTCTATTGTGCATGTGTACCACATCTTCTTTATCCAGCCCTCTATTGGACATTTTAATTGTCCCCATGACTTGGCCACCATGAATAATGCTGCAATGAACATATGGGTGCATATATCTTTGCAAATAAATGTTTTTGAGAAAAAACAAAAACAACAACAAACAAAAAACCTTAGTTTTTGGTGCCACATTGGTCAGATCCGGGTCATGTTCTCATCTCTAAACTAGTCACTGACAAATTGGCAAGGTATGATCATGATGGTTTAAAACCAATTATGATCCATCTTTTAAAATTGGGAAGGGGCCAAGCTACCCTGACCACATGACAGCCATATCTTCAAATAAAATTATCATTGTGCTAGGAAATAAAAAAGTAGATGGAGGTTGTTGTTAGGAAGGCAGTAAATATTTTCTGTCTCAGATAGGGTGGCCAGGAAAGGCCCATTTGAAGGAACGATATATTAACTGAGACATGAAGGATGAGATAGACTCAGTCATATAAAGTGCAGGAGATAGGGATTTTTAGGCAGAGGAAAAGCCTGTGCAAAGTACCTGAAATTGAAAGAGTTTGGCATCTTTGAGGACCTGAAAGAGGATTAGTATAACTAAAATGTAATAAGTGAGGGGAGAATTCCATGAAATGAAGTTGGGGAGCATGACATGGGCTGGAACAATTAAAACCATGTAAGGGCATGGTATAGAGTTAAGATTTACTCTAAGTGCAATAGGAAACCACTGAGGGGCTTTAAATAGGTAGAGGATATTACCTATATTTTAGGACACTCTTGCTGTTATGTTACATACAGAGTAAGTTGAAGGGTGCACAAGAGTAGAATTAAAGACCAATTAGGAGATTTTTGCAATGGCCCAGGCAACAAATGGTGGGAACTTGGAAAAAAGTAGCAATGTTGGTGGAAAAAAGTGGATAGATTAATTTGATAGGTAGAACTGACATGGCTAATGGCTTATATTTTGGGAGGGAGGGAAAAGAAGAGGGAGCAAAGATATTCCCTGGGCTTTTGGACTGAGAAAGTTGGTAGATGGTAATCTCCTCCTCCTCTTCCACCTCTGTCACCACTACCTCATTTTTCCCCTTCCACCCTCTCTTCCTCTTTCTCTCTTTTAACTGAGATGAGAAAGTCTGGGCAGGGAATAGGCTTTGGCAGAAGCAGGATTGTTGATCCAAGAGTTTTACTTAGACATGTTAAGTTTGAGATGTTTGTGAGATACCCAAGTAGAATAAATGGTCAAGTAGGTGATTGCATAGGAGACTCTGGCTCAGTGGAAAGGTGTGGGCCAGAGATGCATATTTAGAACTCAGTATATTAAAGCCAGAAGATTAGATGAACTCACTTAGGGAAAACAGGTAAGGAGAGAAGAGAAGAAGGTTTAGTACCAAGTCCTAAAGAATGTGAACATTGAAACAGTGGGAAGATGAAGAGGAGTCTGCAAAAGAACTTGGGAAGTAGAAGTCATTGAGGTAGGAGGAAAACCAAAGGAGATTTACCTAGGGTTACACAGTGCATATTCTTCTTAAGGGCTTAGGAGAATTATATAGAAGTCTTTGAAGGGACAAAGTAGATGAGAAAAGGAAGAAGTAATTTTATACACAGGCTGATAGAGACCTTCTCTTTTCCCCCCCAATACAGTTAACATTCAATATTATATTAGTTTTAGGAGTACAGCATAATAGTTAGACATTTATGTAATTTATGAAGTGATACCCTGATATTTCCAGTACCCATCTTACACCATATGTAGTTATTACAATACTATTGACTATATTCTCTATGCTGTACTTTACATCCTCATGACTATTTTGTAACTACAGTTTGTACTTCTTCATCCCTTCCCATCTTGCAACCATCAATTTGTTCTCTGTATCTATACAAGACCCTTTTATTATTATTATTTTCAATTACAGTAGACATTCAATATTATTTCATATTAGTTTCAGGTGTACAGCATACTGATTAGATGTTTACACAATTTACGAAGTGAAACCCCCCCCTTGCCAGTAAGTAGAGAAGACCCTTTTCAATGCATGCTTTCATGATAGTCAAGGAAGGAAAAAGGGTATGTGGCAAATTGAGCGCTGGTCCTTAAATGTTCCACTCACATTTCACTTGCCCAGTTATGTCACTCAGCCATGATCAGCATCAAAAAGGATGGGGAGCACAACCATACTAAATGCCTTGAAGGAGAGCATGAAAGCATTTGTGAACGGTCTTAATGATTACCACAAACATGTATGTGTGTGTGTAGTATATGCGTATAATTTTCACACTCTACATACTGTTTTGAAATATATTTTTAAAATAGATATAAACATTTTCCCATGCCTTTAAATTTCCTATAATGCCCTTTAAGTAGCCACATATATAAATATACAATATTTAATCAATTCATTATAATTGCCTATTTAAGCTATTTCCAATATCTCGCTATGGCAAATTATGCTGCAGTGAAGCCCAATCAACATATATCTTTGTTTTTATTTGTGATTGTTTTTTCAGGATAAGTTCTTAGATATGGTGTTGCAAAGTCAAAAGATGTGCAAAATATTAAGACTTTTGCTATTCATGATTAAATGTTCCTCCAGAAACGTTTTATCTATTTATGTTCGTACAAGCAATGTGCAAGAGTGTACATTTCCCTAGATCTAACAAATTCTGGCTATCATCCATTTTAAAAAATATTTGCTAATTTTCTCAATAAAATTCACATTGATTTTACCAACACTTTTCATGGATTAATGGTAAGATTGAACATTTTAATATGCTTTTTCACCATTCTTATTTTGTGAATTGCCTCTTTGTGTCATCTGCACTTGTTTTTGAAGTGATACACCAATATCAATAATTCATTCCTGCACAGCCCCCACTCATGAACATTCTTCTCTTCTTTCCCTTCTGAGCTTAAAATGTTTAATAGTAACTAAGGCAACAAAATGTGTTTGGTGCTTGAACTCCAAAATAGTAGCAGTAATCATCCTGAAACCCTTGACAATAGCTTTTATTAACTGTGTATGGTTTAAACAAAATTGTATTGTACATTTTAAGTGTCTCTCAGGGATACAGAGACATTTCTCATGAGCGATTTTCTAGGCATATGGAGTCCCTATCCTTAAGATAGGGCTGTTGCATTCTATGTAAATCGTGCCACCTGGAGGTGTGCAATATACTTGCCTTGCCAAGGGCCTAAAGGTCTGAGGACCTGGGTCCTGTTCATAACTACTAGCTCTAACTGATTCTGACACTTGTTTTTTACTTCCTCTCCTCTCCTTCACTTCAATTCTGATCATCAAGTGAATAATAGTTTTCACCTAAAGGACATTATAAGTTAACATGGGTAAATGATTGCTTGTATTTAAGAAAAAATAGTAGTACGATCATTGATTTAAGTGCAATCTGACACAAAACCTCAGTATATAAAATGGATAATGTAAAAATGCTCTGATTGGAGCAATTGTGTGTTCTCCAGTTGGACTCCCTCGCATGCTTTCTGCACAACTCAAGATTTCCATGGAACATAATTTGAAAAGTATTGATCTAATGGAATGGGCACTGGACCTGAAATGAGGAGTGGAACTAACTGTCAGTGGGACCTTACATATATTGCTTAACATCCCCGAGCCTTACTTTCTGAATCTATAAAATGGGAAAAATATAAAATTGACAGTTACATATTGAATACTTTCTTTGTGTAAAACCACCCTATTAGATATTAGAGAGGATTCAAATAATATAAGAGTTGGTCCTTGCCCTTAAGGGGTTTATAGTTCACTTAATACCCATGCAACCAATCTTCTAAGAGGCCTATGAGATCCAGTGCAGGTGCAAATAACAATGACAATGTAAAAATGGTTGGAAGAAGTAAAAATCATACAGCTGCAAAATAGTACTGTACATATTGAATTATCATTAATATTTTATTGAATGCATCAGAAGGTCAGAGGTTCCTTAAAGGTTGAACAAGGCTGCTTTATAGAGTTTGATATAGTCAATTGAAAAGTGGTAGTTGCCATTCTGTCTCCTGCCCACTTCCCCAGAGCTCACCAGTATTTCAAAGAGTGATGAGGACTACTTCCCATCTGGAAACCACTGTCAGTCAAGTCCTGAGACCTGTCATGAAACCCACCCACTAGGAAAAGGCAGTCACTGAGGCAACTTTCCAGGATTCAGAGACTGTACTTGGCTTGGAGGTTCAACTAGCTTAGTAGGAGTCAAGCAACAGTCAACACCAGAGTGTATGTTATGTTAGTGAATTAGAAAGTTAGAGTACAACACATGACGTTAGGTTCTCAGCACTCAGCAAGCAGGCAGGTGCATTTGGGGGACCTGCCTACTGGTAGCAGAAACCTGGCCAATTAGTGAAAACCCAGGGGAGAAAGCTGAGCCTAGTAGGAGTATTGGAGCCCTAATCAGGAGAACCTGGAAGAACTTGAAAGTAGGAACGAAGTCAGAAGTCCAGGCTAATTGGAGGAAACCTTTGGGTTCTTCGGACTCTTCAGACTATAAACTTACACAGGGTGAGTAGAATGCAAGACAAATATTTTCTACTGCAAAACTTATGATGTGGTAGCCAAAATGGAGACAATAAATGGCATGGTTGCAAAAGGAACTCACTAGGAAGAAACTCTTTCAAGCCACTCCAACCACCGAATGGTATCTCTTTAGGAAGTATTTAAAATGCATTTTATTGTTACATTTCCTCTGCTCAGTGGCACAAGATACAATGTATAAGGGAAAGATAATTTACCACTCAAAATGTTTCCCAGATACTAAAGCTGTTGTTACTTTTAATAACAAAAGTCAATTGAATTCTTTAGGTGGTGATTATGATAATGCTGCACTGTTTTCTGTCTGATCCAGAGCAACTAAGACAAAAGCTTACCAAATTGACAACTCTCTTTGCTTTCACAATTCAGGGTAGAGGATAAATTAAGGTGGGCTATAGACAGTTGATATGGAGAAACTAACTGGGTTAGAGGATATTGTAACAATCCGAATGAGAGATCCTGGTAATTTGTTCGAGGGTAGTGGTAATAGACACAATGAAAACAGGTAGATTGGAGATATATTTTAGTTATAAAATCAACAAAACTTGGTGATGGGCTGGATATGTATGTAGTGTGGGAAAAGCGATTTGGTGGGAAAATGATGTGAGAAAAAGAGAGGTGTCTAAGATAAGTCTGGGCTTCTGGCTCACATACGTACCTGAATGTATGATGGTGCCGTTAACTAGGAAAGGACACTGCAAGCAATTAAATTTGGGATAGAAAACTCTGAGTTCAGTTTTGGACTTACTGGATTTGCAGTGCTTTTGAGACATTAAGAGAAAATACTGAGTGGGAAGTCTGAAGTTCAGGGGAGAAGTCTAGGCTGGAGACATAAATTAGGTGAATCACTTATGTATGTGTAATAAGTCAGACTATACATATTATTTTGTAATTTGCTTTTCATCTTTAATATGTCCTATACATCGTCAATTCAATACACATAGGTTAATCTCATTTAAAAGACAGCTAATGTTCCATAGTATGTACAAATGCCCTATAATTTATTTAACCATTCTCTTATCAATGGGCATTTAGATTGGCTCCAGCATTAAAAAAAATATATTACAAATGCTGCAATAAACTTATGCATATATCTTGATAGACTAATGCTTTTATGTCTGATGGATAAATTTCAGAAGTGGGATTGCTGAGTCAAAAGCTAAGCATATTTACATTTCAATACGTATTTCCAGGTCATCAGTATAGTATACTGTTTTAGAGCATGAGCTCCAGAATAGAAGTGCCTGTTTTAAAATCTTGACTCACCACTTACTAGCTTTATAACCATGGACAAGTTATTGAATCTCCTCTGCTTTACTCAGTTTTCTTTTCTGTAATTAGGAAATGCCTATCTCGTATGGCTGTTGTGAGAATTAAATGATAAAAGACATATTATAGCTTAGAAATTTTTGACACACAAAGAGCTCAATACATGTCATTTGTTATTATTATTTTTAAAAAGTTGGTATTTATTTAGAGTTCCACTCACAGTGTTGGAGAATACATATTCCCCTCACAAATTCAACAGCATAGTATGCTATTAATTTAAAAAGATGTTGCCATAACTTCCAGTTGTGATCATGATGGAGTAACTAGTATCAGGCTTACCCTCCTGCCATGAACAATCTTACCCTTTGGGACAGCATGGATGGACCTGGAGAGTATTACCCTCAGTGAAATAAGCCAGTCAGAGAAAGACAAATACCATATGATTTCAGTCATGCGTGGAATTTAATGAACACAGTGAACTACTAAGAAAAATAGAGACAGACTCATAGATAGAGAGCAGGCAGACAGCTCAGGGAGTGGTGGTGGAGGGATTGAGCAAAAAAGAGAAAAGAGAGAGAGAACTCATGGACAGGGACAACAGTGTGGCGACTGCATTGGGGAGAGGGAGTTGGTAGAGGTGGAAGAGGGCATAGAAGGGATAAACGGTGGTGGAAAAAATAAAATAAAACTAAAATTTTAAAAACTTTACAAAATATATGAAACAACTATTTCCAGGCATTTGACAGCAATCAAAGTGGGACTGCAATCCTTGAGAGAGAGAGGAAGTACATGATTTAAATCCAATGTTGAGAGTGTTGGTCTTACTGGGCAAAAGAGGCAGGGTCTACAGTTTTGGAACTACTAAAGTGGTTGGAATTTATAAGCAGGTTGCCAGAGAGATTGGAACCCCCATGGCAAAATAACCCCAGAAGTCAGGATGTTGTCATAATTTTTAGCATGTGCCAGGCAGTGGCCTAAGTACTTTTAGTTTTAATTTAACTCTCACAATAATCCTACGAAGTAGGTTTATTAGAAGTAGGTTTATTATTATCCCAATTTTACAGATATATATTTATTATCCCTCTTCATAGACAAAGGGAAAATGGAGGTACAGAGAGGCTAAGTAATTTTCTCAAAGTCACACTGCTCAGAATGGTGAGCTTGGATTTGAATCCAGGCAGCTACCATACTGTACTGTCTTTCTGAAGAGCAGAGGTCTAAGTGTCTCACATGTATTAACTCATATAACTATCATCATTCCCACTTTAAAGTTAACTTCCACCTAGGAAGTACTGAAGCTGAGATTCAAACCCAGGTAGCTAGGTTCTAACGTTTTTGCTCTTAAAGACCATATCAACTCTATTCTTTTCTTCTTTGGAGTTTTTATCTGGAATGATCGCAGAATTTAATATCTTTTCATCATTATTTGCTGAAATAATTCTATGGATTGCCTCTTTTTAGCTTTGTAATACAGGTTATGGACCTGCTCTCAATATATATAACTTTTTATTAATACACCCCATTTCAATTTTAAAATAGAGAAAAAACATTTAAAAATATTTCCTTTATTTGATCTTCCAGTTTTTAGCAATGGCCATTCTATTTGCCATTTTCACTACTGAATTTTTAAATTGTAAAAAACATACTTTTGGTCACCCTTTTTTGCATCCTAATTATATCTCTTTAATGGTTCTTGCTATTTTCATGTAAAGTTCCCTTACAGTTAGTTCTTCCCCAATAAAAGTCATACATTCTGGTTGTTCAGCTTGGTTGTTCCCTCAAGTTACTTAGCTGGATTGTGAATTTGTAATGCTTGTTCATGGGCGCCTTCACTCAACACTCATATAGGTGAGGGTGATACGGGTCCGTCTGGCAATGGTGAACTGGAAGGTGTTGGAAGATAGAGTAAGATTTCCCCTCCCAGTAGTCCCTTAACAAGTCAAAGAAAAAAATGGAACCTTTCTATAGTGTGTGTGTGTGTGTGTGTGTGTGTGTGTGTGTGTGTGTGTGTGTGTGGCCTTTCTGTTCTTAGTATTCTTTAGGTATAAGTAGAAAAGTGCATAAAATGGGAGCAATGGAACTATTGCCCTCCAAAGATGCCTGGGGTCAGCATGATGAATTATCCTCATTGGATTAGTTTGAAAAGTAGTCTCCTTGACTCCTCCTCTGTTGTTCTGAAAATGACATCACACACTTGTTATGTCCTGTGAACTGGCATTTTCAGATGCAGTTAAGATTCTCTTTCCGTTTTTTCACCATCAAACCACACTTACTTAAACTAAGTAACCCTCAAACATAACTAGACATTAGAATCACTTTGGGGGCATTTAAATAATACTATATGCCTCCCTTCTCTCTCCCAGGACAATTGGATCAGAATTTTTGGTGGTAGAACCTGGGCACTCAGGCCACCATTTTTCAAATTGCTTGATAGTTTCTTCTGCTGTATATCTTGCTTATTGCTCTACTAAAGTTTTTATAAATGAATCAGTGCAATATACTTTAAAAATACAATAATTAACCATTTGAATATGTAGTAATTATACATTATATTGAACCCTAAAGCCCCCAAATATATACAGCAAGTCTCCCTTTTAGCTCTGTTTCTTAGTCAAATGGTTCCTCTCCCTAGAGGAATCTTCTTGTTGCTAGTTTCTTGTATAGTCTTCCAGAGACATTCTGTGCATATTGAAGCATATATTATCAACCAGTCTCCTGTTAATGCACATTTAGATGGTTTTCATTCGTTACTATTACAAACAATGCTGTAGTGAATAAATACTTTTCCTATCTAAATCTCTTCATGTATGTGAGTGTATCTGTATGATTCCTAAAAATTAAATTATTGAATCAATGGATATGACATGTTTTTCTATGCCTGGAATTAGCTCCATTTGGTTGTGATAGTTTATCCTTTTAATATATTATAGAATACTATCTGATAATATTTAATTTAGGGTTTTGCATAACTGTTACATATCCATTCATAAATGAGACCCATGTGTCTTTTGCCCCAATTTTCTATTTTTTGTTTTGTTTTGTTTTGCTTTTAATTAAATGAAATTTGCCCTGTTCTGTGTGGCTTAGTTGGTTGGGCACTGTCCTGTGCACTGAAAGTTTGCTAGTTGGACTTCCAGTCAGGCCACATGCCCGTATTGTGGGCTCGATCCCTGGTAGGGGGCATGCAGGAGGAAACTAGTTGATATTTCACTCTCACATTGACGTTTCTCTCTCTCTCCCTCTGCCTTTCTATCTCTCTAAAAAATCAATAAAAATCTTTAGTAAGGACTAATAGATTATTAATGTGTTATTCCTCATAAGTAACATATCTGCATTCAAACCAAAACTTTCTGGAAAATGGTGTTCAATTCAATGTTTTCTCAGTACTTTTTGCTGTGCAGATGTTTAGGCCTTGCTAGAGAACAGAGGTCAGCAAACTATGGCCTGTGGGCCAAATCCAGGCTGCCACACGTTTTTGTAAATAAAAGTTTATTGGAACACAGACACATCTTTATATTTATGTATAGTCTGTGGCTGCTTTAGCACCACAGTGCAGAATTGGGTACTTGGACACAGTCCATATAGCTAAAAAATAATCCTAAAACATTTACTAACTGAACCTTTATAGAACAAGTGTGCTGACCCTTGCTGTATACCCAGGGAATCAAAATCTGGTTCTGAGATGTTGGTATATGTATTGTTAAAAAAAATCCATCAAATCAGTGGTTATTTGCACTAAAGTTTGAGAACCAATATTTTAACATAAAGTCAAATAAATACTAGGTGATTTTCATGTTCTTCCTATGCCAGAGTTTCCTTTCTATTCATTTGTCTACGACTTTGCCCTGACTTTGAACCTCCAACAGTTTGGTTGAAGCTCTATGAATTTCTCCCAAATTCCCCTGTCATTATGTCATTAATAAATGTTTATAAAATAAATGACTTGCCCAACCTTATTTTAAACACTTCTTTAGCCTGTATTTTGTTGCACACATGTTTACAGGTATTTAGGCAAGAATCTCAATCCACAAATTCATGTGTAAAAGAAATGAAACTATTTTTTAAAAATAAATGTTAGTTTAGAATCTTCATTCCAACAGGGTTTAAAAACTTAATTGTAGTCAGTTTGAGGATTTCATACTTTCTTTCCTTTAGGTCGATTTAAGTTATTGAGGGAGTAGGTGGAGAACACATATAGTACAAAGATATTGGGAGGTGATCTATTATATTTTCAATATCATCTGCCCATACAGGTATTTGCTAAGATGCCCATGGTTCCATCAGAGCCTACATCAATGGTCCATAGACAACACCAGGACAGATGATCTCTGCTCTTATCTTCATGGCTCCTTTAGGTTGACTAGTTTTTTCTGCTAAAACTCCCATGGAACTCCCATGTTCACTGAAATCACTCAGCTGTTCCTGCATTATGATGAGTTGTAGTAAAGTTCTGTGAAGCTGTATGAGTCTCCTTCTGCCCAAACACATTTAAGAACCATTTGTGCTTCATGTGTCTCATTGTCTCTCAAAGGCTTTATATGAAAACAGGGTCTAAATCCCCTATGTCTTGAAAACTAAAAACCTATGTAGCTTTTTCCTTGGCTCCCTCTCTTGGAACATTTGACATTGCTACCTTTATATCTTTTCTTAGTTTTCTCAACCTAGAAAATATTTTCCTGATCTGGTGGTAGATGGTTGGGATAATCTTTGCTTTCTCACAAATATTATTTGTCTATGTTGTGAGCCCTTTGTCAGACTTTTGAAACCCAAATGTTAAGATGAGATGCCTTTTGCTCCCCATTGCTTTGTGCTGTTTCTGCTGCCTACTGTCTGCCAAAGCAAATGAGCACAGAGATGTTGAGTTATTCAATGAGGGGAAAGGCAAGAGGAAAAAAGAAACTTTCAGGAAGAAATGATTAATATTTAAAAAATATCCTGCCAAAAAGTACATCACTATCATTTAATGACCATTAATTAACATAGGTGTGTCTTGTCATTGTTTTCTCCTTTCTAGTGTGTTGCTTTGTCTCTCCCAGTTAGGTCCTTAAAGAATCTAAATAACTCTTTTGATTTATCAAGAGTTATTCATTAAGAACATATTCTAGGCTTAGCCAGACTCCCTTGAAGTGACTCGGTCAGTGAATAAATGTGAAATCTCATTTATTTGCTTCTGTGGTTTCTTCAGATGCTTATTTTTTGGGAAGGGTCAATGATCATAAAAGGTTGAGTCTCTGGTGGGTGGAAATGTAAATCTGAGCAAACAGTGGAAGACAAATCAACTATCCAAAAATAAATAGATGTTAAGAAAATTCACAGCTATTCCTTTAGGTTCCAAGGTTAAGTATCCCACAGAGACAGTAGGTGAAGTTTATATCTTAGTTTCAGAATTTAATATGCTGGATTCCATATTGTATTAGTCTATTAGGTTTATATTCAAAATGTAGTGAGTTAAGGACTGGAGTGAAAAGAGCTGCCTCCAGAATTCATGTTTGTTTTTTCTCCTTCTTGAGCCAGAGCTTTTTGCATTGGTTTGATGTACTGTAGTTACTTGGGGTTTAATCTTGTATAATAATTAACTTCAATTGATCCACTGCAGTGTGTTAGCAAAGTGCCCGAGCCTATTAAATCTGACTAAGAATCCTCCATTGCTTTCTTAATTTCCGGCATCATTATGGTGCCTGGAAAGCTGATTAATATAAAGGCATTCCAAACTGGGGCTTTTGCCTGGTGAAATTTTGGAAAAGGTGTACACTATTCCATTTTACCATATTGCATCTAATAAATATCAACATACAGGATCTCCATTCTTAGGAGAGCCCTGGATAGGCGAGTGAGGTTTCTATTCTTATATATAACAGAATTCTGCTGTTAAAGGGGGGAGCCAAAATCATCAGAGCTTCACTTCTTAATGGGGGTACATATGGTTGATTTAAAAACAAGTAGAAAAATGAAACAATACTGAAAGTGTGCCATACTCAATAAGCCTCTGAAAAAGAAAACAAAAGACTGCCAATGAGCCAGAGAGGACATAGGAAGAAATTACTCAAAAATAATATATAGATGTAAATGAAGCTGTTAAATTGAAGATTCACAGCAGATACAGCAGATACTGTCAGCCTCTGAGGAAATTTTAAATAAAACATCCAAACTGATCTATTGAAAAGCTCCACGTATGGGGTTTCTAGTGACATTTAGAAAACTTTACTGAGATTCTGCACTATGTCAGTAATACATATACATTTACACTTCAACTGGTTAATGAGACTTTTAATATATAAAGTACAAAAGAATATTTTCACTCTGGGTTTCAACAAAAATGCTCACCTTTTTTACAAATTAACATTCAGATATTTACAATAAATTCATATGGTGTACTTTTTATTGCTGGTATTGGTGTGCCGATTATATGTGATGGTAGCTCAAGTTTGATGACCTTAAACAAGTTCAAGAATGCTAAATATAATGTTGAAGTATGTAATTGGCCATTTCACCTTGCGAAGTCTGGAGTTGAAGCTCAAGCCAAATATAATTTGCCTGAGTATTGAGACTGCTGCAATTCCATGTATGTTCTTTAGGTTCATCCCATGTATACTGCATACTAGATTTTAGGTGGTAAGCTTATTTTATATCTCTTCCCTTTCTTTGGTAACAATTCCTCATCCGTGTATAAGACTGGCTCTCAGTAGAGGTGGGGTAGGTGTCCTTTTTGGTTCCATTTCTCCTTCCTTTAGACATTTCAGGTCCTTTACGTGTCATGCCATCTTAATCTACCACCTGCTACTCCTCCTTGTTATTCTTTGAGCCAGTCATTTCCTTTCATTTAATAGACACTTTAGTACCTGACTCACTTTCTTTGTTTTCCTCCTTAATGCTGATAATATTCTTGCTGGCTTCATGGAAGATTTACCCAATCCTCTGGCTCTTCAGATTCTTGACCTTTCATCTCCAGTGATCCTTTTCTTTATTCTGCTTGATCGCCCCAATCTCAGGGTCATATCCTTGAACTGTCCTTACTAAAATGTTAACCACCTCGAAAATCCTTATTTTAATTATCATGAGAGTCATTTACTTGCATACCTCTTCAGTTCTTGCCCATCTTGCCCTCAGCTGTCCTTTGCTTGCAAAACCCAAACCCTGTTAAATATCCTGCCCTCTGCTTATTCAGGTCTGCACATGAGTATCAGGGAAATGTACTCAGTAATTCTGTGCTTGGCAGAAAAATTGCCACCCCCCAAAGATATCCATGCCCTAATCACAGTAACCTGTGAATGTTACCATACATGAAGCTTTGCAGATGTGATTAAAGTTACAGACTTTGAGATGGGAAAGTAAGCCTTGGATTGTCGAGGTGAGCACAATTTAATTCTATGAGTCCTTAAAAGTGCAGAACATTTCTCAGCTGTGATTAGAGAGAACAATGGAAGAAGGACAGAGAGACACAACCTAAGAAAGATTCTTACCACTGCTGGATTTGAAAATGGAGGAAGGAGGTCATGAACCAAGGAATGTAGGTGCCCAAGGAATGTTGAAGATGGTAGGGAAATGGATTCTTTCCTATAGCCTCCAGAAAGGAAGGTGGCCTTGCTGATATCTTGACTTTAACCCAGTGAGACTCACATCGGACTTCTGATTTACAGAGCTGTGAGATAAATTTGTGTTGTTTTAAAACATTACCAAGTTTGTGGTAATTTGTTGTAGTACCAATAGAAAACTAGTCCACATGCTAACTTGTCTCACTTTAAATTCATGTCCTCAAATTTCTTTCTTTCTTTTTTTTTTTTTTTTTAAATATATCTTTATTGATTTCAGAGAGGGGAAAGGAGAGGGAGTGAGAGATAGAAACATCAATGATGAGAGAGTCAGTGATCGAGCCCACAACCTGGGCATGTGCCCTGACCGGGAATCGAACCCCGATCACCTGGATCCTAGGTCGACACTCAACCGCTAAGCCACACCCGGCCAGACCATGTCCTCAAATTTCAAACTTAACAACTGCCAGGAAATTCCATTATACTATCACTGAATATTTGCTTTTCTACTCTCCGAAAAAAATCATTCCATTCATTTCCCTCTCTGCTGAAACTTCTAAAATACTCCACCCCTAACAAAAAACACATTATCATATCGGAGATCCCTCACCTTTCTACTATTAAGTCTATTAAATCTATATATTTCTGTATATTCTTTGCTCTATCAAAGGCAAACCCTTCACTTGTGCTCTGTATCCCCTCTGTTCTTGACTTCTCAAGGACTTTTAACTGCTATTGCCTTCTCTGTTCTGCATCAATTTTCCTTTTATTGTGGAATATTCTCTCTGTATATATAAACATGTTCCTGCATTTTCCCTGATCTTGTATCTCTCCCTCTCAATACCACCCCATTTTTGTGACCCCCTTCATGACATAACTTCTTTAAAATATTTGTTCATAGTTGTTGTCTCCATTTCCTCATGATCCATTCTCTTTCTCTAACCTACCACAATAGAGCTTTAATATTGCATGACTTTTATGTTTCCAAGTTCAGTGGCCAATTTTTAATCCTCATCTCAATAGACCTCCCATAAACATCTGACACAATTGACCACTACCTTATTCTTAAAACCTCTTCTTTTTTTGTTTCTACAGCACCATATTTCCTTCAAAACTAGTGGCTGTTCATTCTTGATATGCTTTGCTGGCTCCTTTCCTCTGCCCTATTTCTAAATGTAGAAATGCCCCAGGACTTAGTCCTGGCCTACCTTTTCTTCTGTATACTTTCTAAGTGATTTTATCTAGTTCCATGACTTTCAGTACTGCAATATGCCAATGACCCCAAAATTTGCATCTCCAACACTGACTTCTCCTCCAAACTCAAGATTGATAATTGTTAACTTGAAATCTCTATTTTAATATCTAATTGGTATCTCAAATTCTACATATTCAAAATAGTTATCAAGAAAGGGGTGGATTTGCTATGTGCCATCTGTAATTTCCTACCCGATTAAATATATTTGTAAGACTCTTGTCCTGAGTAAGAGTTCTAGTCTGTGACTGAAGAGCTAATTTCATAAAGAATCCTTGATTTTTCTTAGTCTCATTAATATTGTGGGTTAAAGCTCTTTTGGTTGTTAATTAGAGTAAAGGGAGGGTGATTAGAGGGTAAAGGAAGATGTAACTTAAATCCAAATAAAGAAAATAAAATGTAGCCAGGCCTCATTGGAAATGGTAACTAAACTAAAATACCAAACAAAAAAAGAGGGTTTCTTTTCAGGGGTGGATTCTCCGTCATGATTTCTCTGCTTCTCTCTGTGAATCTGCTCTATTTTTTCTTCCCTTCTGTCATCTCCTGCTTACTCATATTAACAGGGTTTCTAATGACTGTTTAACCAACAAAATCTATGTCATGGCCAGAGGTGGATTTCCTATTAAAAAGCTCATACAATTATATATTAGCAGATGTTTAATAACTAGGTCTTGGGGTGGTGGAGAGTGACAATGTCTTCATTTGTTATGTATGCCAATTTCTGTGGTTTGGATATTCCCACCATGGCTGGTATCCGGCTACCAACATGACATCAGTGAACTTGCAAAATTCCTGAAAATGTAACATTTGTCTTTCACAAATGGGTATGTGCTGGCTCTAATTCACCACTACTTAAAGATCTAAAGTTTCATGGCTCCTTACTTGCACGAGTCCCTTCCAGGTCCTTGTCCCTCATTTTAAATTTCACGTGTTTTTTTTTCTTCAAGCTCTTCTGTTTTGCACTAATGGTATCAACTCTATGCTGCACAAAACCTGGTTCTGCTTTGTTAATAACCTTTCAACTTAGTTCCTGTAGCTAACTTGCAATTTACCTCTGTGACTTTTGCTTAAACTACCAACAAATGAAACTATTGACTTAGTTCACTTTTATTATGCCAGGCTGTGCCATAGGTCAGTTATAAGTCTATGGCTGAACTTCCCTAATTTAGGTGTCCAACTCTGGTCTAAAGAACTGAAGCTGGGAAGGTAAAACCATGTGCTTCACTGTCAATTTAACAAGATCTGTATGTGGGCCAATTTTTCTTAGAAAAATCTATCAGTGGAACATATTTTACCTAGAGAGTCAAACTTCCTGAGTGTCCTAGCCACCAACAGAAATAAGACCTCTAGCACAATAAAGGACAGTCTATCTTTTTTTTCTTTTCTTTTTTAAAAAATATATCTTTATTGATCTCAGAGAGAGGAAAGGAGAGGGAGAGAGAGATATAGAAACATCAATGATGAGAGAGTTGTCATTGATCAGCTGCCTCCTGCATGCCCCCAGCTGGGGATCAAGCCCACAACCTGGGCATGTGCCCCAACTGGGAATCGAACCGCAATTTCCTGGATTCCAGGTCTATGCTCAACCACTGAGCCACGCCGGGCCAGGCAAGACAGTCTGTCTTTTATATAATAATTGAAAGCCAAAATGATCAGCCTGCCTTTCAAGTAAAACCATGAAGTGTATCTTCTAGAGACTAGTCACTTATTAGTTTCTGATCTAGGCTAATCCAAGAGTTATTGAAATGTAAAAAATTAGCAGCTAATGAGTACTTGGTGTTAGTCAAAGTTAACAAATGACCACATGGGAATTTTAAGTGAAGATGGTAGATATGTAAATTGAATTTCATTGTATTTGTATGATCCAACTCACGGGATAGGTCAGCAGAAACGAAGACAGTTGGTAAATGATTAGCCCTGAGGATTCTTTTATGCCATTGCCACTATGATGAGCTCCTTTTGTTACCACAGACAGTCAGTCAGAGTGCCAGAGAGTACCCCCCTCCACTGGCCAAGATGGTGCAGGAAGAGGTTCTTACACTGAGTGTGCCAAAAGCTAGAAAGGTGAATGGATAGGGCCCCAGCACACCAAAAGCTAGAAGGATGAATGGACAGGACCCAATGCTCAGAGAGCTAGAAAGATGAATGGATAGGTCCCCAGTGTACCAAAAGCTAGAAAGATAAATGGACAAGGCCCAAACACTATGAAAGCTAGCAAGATAATTGGATAGAAATAAAGCCCTCCCCTCCCTATCCCTATAAGAACCACGGGCTTGGGCTAGAACAGGAAGGGGAGATGGTCTTTGAGACAGAAGTCCACCATTCTTCCAGGTTGTGCAGTATCTTGACTAAAACTTCTTTCATTTTGCACCAGCACCTGCCCAATGAATTTGGCTTTCATGTGGCAGGCAGCTCAACCTGTGTTTGTTTGGTTATACTTTCTGTAAGTGAGCCCTTTTCGCAAGAACATTTCCACTTCCAACAGTCACTTTATAATATGTAAGTTCCTGAGTTGCCCCAGACCCTCTGAAAAGTACTATCTGAGGGAGGGGCTCAGGAACCTATCTTTTTAACACAGCCGTAGAAGCTCTATTTTATTAATGAATTCTGATACACACTAAAGTTTGAGAACCCTATGCCAGACTATCTGGTACTGTTCACCACTGCATCTCCAGCACCTAGAATAACTTCTGATATGAAGCAGACACTGAAGATGGTTGAATGAATGAATGGATGAATGAATGAATGAATGAATGAATGAATATGTTCTTTGGGGTCTGGAAATTAATCACCTACATCTTTGGAAATTACAGGGAAGAGTACATAGACATATGTACTACATGCATTTTGATTGCTGGAAACACTAGCCTGTTTTGGATGTTTTCCAGGACGTATGCATAGAAACTGTAATAATTTTTATTTACCTCCTTCACCCACCTAATCATCCAAATCTCTGCTTTATTCAGCACATTTTAGCTCTGAAGGCTACCTTGCTCAAAAGATTCACTCTAATTGCTCACAGCGCCAGGGTGGTGCTTCTCAACTTATCATTGTTACCAAGGGTAACAGTCAACATCTTTAATGGATACAGCACAGGCACCATCCAATAAGTACAGATTTTGGCTGTGTACAAAATATGGTAGGGCCATATTAGTGCATAATGGCTGAAGATCAAACTTGTGTAGAAGACTATGCTTCTAAGCCTTTGGCTAGGTCCTTACCAAAAGTGATCTATATAAAGATGAGGCTTCCTTGATCTTGGGTCATAGCTCAGATTATCCTGTGTCATAGTTCAGAATAATGGCCCCTTAAAGATATTCATATCCTAATCCACGAAACCTGTGAATGTTATCTTAGATGGCAAAAAGAACTTTGTAGACATGATTAAGTTAAAGATCTTGAGTTGAGATTATCCTGAATTATGAGGGTGGACCCAATATAATCACAAGGGTCCCTATAAGAGAAAGAGGGAGGAAGTCCACATTCTGTTCAGGCTCAGAAATCTTAATGTTGGAAATTCAAGTTATTCTTAGTCAAATTTGTGATTAAGTATTTTTAAGTAAAAATTTAATAAAAATCAAGGTTTTGCTCTTCTCCCTTCTTATTCTATGGGGTAGCACCTAAGTACCAAAGAGAAAGGGAGGATATTTTGTCCATGATCATTCTCTGCTTTCATTTGGTGCCTGAGGAGGGGAATTTAGTTCCTATTATATTTGGTCTCTTGGTCTTTATCCCTGTAGTCTCTCCTAATGTCCACAGAACTACATATTACACTGTTGACATGGAATTCACTGTCAGTATTTCCTTTTTAAAATTACAGGGCCCCCACACATCTCTCAGATATTTGTAGCCTTCTTGAAGGCACAGATAACTTTGATATCTTCCCATCACCCTCTAAGGTATTAGGAGATTTGGAAGACTTCCTAGCTTTTTCTGTCCAGACATATCTGGCCACCATTTTTGCAAAGCTTGTTGCCTTGAACTTCATCAGGGAAGTGAAGCACAGGTCTCTGCTCTCAGTATTCTCCAAATATTTTAAGGTTTCATCACCCCTCTTCCCAGAAACTAGTCTTTTTAAATTGAATTTATTGGGGTGACAATGGTTAATAAAATTATATAGGTTTCAGGTGTACGATTCTATAATATGTCATCTGTATATTGTATTGTGTGTTCACTAAGTCAAGTCTCCTTCCAACACTAACAAACAAAGTGAACAGAAACTAGTCTTGACTCTCTTTCTTTCCTCAGCCAATCTAACTTAATGTCATTTTGGATGTGGAAAATAAGCTCTTCTTTCATCATACTTTCTTCCCAACCCTCTCGTTTATGAGATAAACTTTGTTCTCTAAGTCTTTGCACTAAATTTTTAAACTTTGAAACTTAAAACGAAATTTTCTCTCAAAAATCTTGTATTTTTTAATCCAAAGCTTTATCTATTGAGATAGTGGCTCTGCCAAGAGTTTCTGAGGTCTAATTCCAAAGTAAACTCTAAGAATCTGACTCCATTTTATGCATTGGGCCCTTTCCCAAGGTAATAAGTCTCAGAACTCAAGGACTAATTTTAATGGGAAATGTTGAGGCATAATGAGGGGTAAAAAGAGAATAAAAACCCATTTGTTATTATTTCAAGATATTGTGCCTCTACATTTTTCTCCTTATTAAATCATTGTGTTTAGACTCAACATAGGTGTTTGTCCACTGCTCCCCCTCCCCACCAAGTTATGCAAGGCCATGGCAAGACTTATCTGAGCTCTATGGAGGCTCTGCCTTTGGTTATGGCAGAATTCTGAGGTGCAATAAAGCTTCAACCAGAATCTGTGCATCCAGAATAATAGCTCCCATGTGTAAATAATCAGAATTCATAGAGGTACTTACTAGCATACATTTCAAGAAAGAAGGTAGCAAGTTATTAGTCTCGGAGCTCAAACAAAAAGCCACTGGCTTAAGTATAATTGAGATAAAGTTAAGAAGAATACAAGATCAATCTAAACAGGTTTTTTACACATATTGTATGCACATGCACATGCACACGCGTGATCGTGCACACACACACACGGCGGGGGGGGGGAGCCTTCCAAGGAGGGAGAAATATGAACAGAGGGCTTCAGAAAGGTAGGAAGAGACTTAAACATGTATTTGGAGGTTCTTGTATTCTGTCTTTTCATCCTGTTGGGCCAAATCTGAGGGATGATAAAACATGATGGAAATCCCACTCAAAGCTTAAAAAAATCAAAAGAGTGATTTAAGCTTTACATCTTGGGTGGGTGGGGATCAGTGAGTTGGGAAGCCTGGCTGAGCAATCCACTTCTTTTCAATCCAATGCAGTAGTCTTACAATAGAGGTGTATTGTGTGGCAGGCTTAGGCAAGAAAAGATCAATATCCATAAAACAAGCAATTTCCATTTGTGGCAGGTTGATGCAGTAATGATTTCTAATTTATTCAGGCCTCCCTGTTTCTATATTTTTTGATAGCGCCCTTCACATTGATCCCAGACTTGTTCATGTCACTTGATTTGGCCAATGAGGCAACATATAATGTGATGGCAAGTAGAAACTTGAAGGAGTGCTTACATATTGGGGTTTCCCTTCTCTTGCTTCTCTGATCACTCTATCAGCCTGTTGAATTATGAAAGACATGTGGTCCAGTCACTCTCTCATTCCAGTTGACAGCCAGCCAATCTCCAGACATGTGAATGAAGTCCTTGACTGCCAGCTGACTATAGATGCAAAAATGAGTCCAGCTGAGTCCAGCCCAAATTTACCCACAGAGTTGTGAGCTAAATAAATGGTTGTTATTTTAAACTAGTAAGTTTTGAGGTAGCTTGTTAAACAGCAAACATTAACTGCTACAGAATTCTAGGGAGCATTGCACAACATATGTGCTTAGGAACAGATGGGATAAGTTACATCTGGAGCAGTAAGAAAGCAAGGCCAACACAGGGACATTCCATTTAGCTGCCTTGCCATTCCCAAACATATCCAGAGCTGATCATTGATCCCGAGGAAGTAGAAAAACAAAGGGGAAAATCAAAATTAGGCCTGAGGATTCCTCTTGAACTGACTGAGAAATTACTGAATTTACTTGGATATAACTAGATTAAATATTCTGCATTAGGCAGAGCAATGGCTCCAAGGAGGTTGGAGATTTTACATCTATATTTAGCATGTCTTTAGCCTGTGACCAGGGAAATTCATGCTTGCTATACCTGGTATTTCTGTACTAATGCCCTAGGCTGTACCTGATATAACTGAATGATTAAGTCTAGAGCCATGCATTGTACTCATGTACAAATATGAAGCCTTGAGTCAAAATCAGTTTTGCCTTAGTTGCAAAGATGCAGGAAAAGGGATGCCTTGTTATGAGTTGGAGAAACATAAGAAAATATGGACACCTGTAATTGGTTCTCATTATTTCTTTAGCTTTGCTTTAATGGAGGGCACAATAGAAAGAAAAAAGATAAACATTTTCATAGGTCAAATTTATTAATATTAATTTTAACACCTCACAGTAGATTGAATACTTACTAAGCACTGGGCTAAACTCTTTTTATGCATTGCCTCATTTAATTCTTGCAAAAACCTATGAGGTAATATATTATTTTTTTCCATTTTATAGGTGAAGAAACTGAGACTCAGAGATTAAATTACTTAAGTTCATGCAATGAATAAAATGGCTGAAATCCAGAACTGTCTGACTCCAAAGAATTTGATTTTGATTTTATTTTGGCAAAATCTTGCTTCTTAAATGCATGGTAGCATTTTGAAATTTATTGCTAGCAATGATTTTCCTTGCAAGAGCAAACAAATATTGTGAAGGGCTGGAGAATAAAATTAAGTGCTGAAGGGCCACTTAAAATTTCATTGTGGGACTCAGGACATTGGACAGAGCAATGTTGAGAGAAGACCCACTTTGTTGCTTTTGGATGGATGACCTTGCTTCAGGGGCTTCACACAGACTAAAGATAATGCCAAAGATTGGTATTGAATTTGGCCTGGGGAAAGAAAAGCCAAGTTTTCTCTTTAAAGTAATAGTGCTTTGCAATGAATTGTTCTGATAATAGCTTACTTGTAAAGAAAATAAAGAAGATAGACAATCAGAGAAAGCACAATTGGTCTTCAGGCCTCTCCCAATATCCAGATAAGTACTAATTCTCAGCATTTAGGAAATGGTATGTTTGATAAAATGAGTCCTGATTGTGATTTTCTACATATGATCACTTACTTAAAAAAAGAATATTTGCAAGCAAAGAAGGTTCTTATTTGAAATAATCTGCTATGTCTTACAGTAATTACATCTCTCAATCACTGCTCCCATGTTCCAGCAGTGCTTGGAAAATAGAAGGCTCTTTGCTTTCTATTCATTCTATCTTAGGGTATCATCAGATGGAACCAAGCTTTGGCAGAGCTGCTCAACTCAGCGCTGTTCTGATGTTTTTGCAGTCTGCGCTGGAGATCAACATGACTTTGTCTTGCAGCACTGACTGTTTTGGCCATTAGGTCACTGGAGCCCCAACTGCCTCAACTACTGCCAGGCCTGCATTTATCTTTGAATGCCAATCAATACACAGTCACTCAATAGTCTGGCTATACTTGACTCCCAGTTTTTTCTACCAAAGTTAAATGTGTTTATCAGGAAATAGCTTTCCTGGAGGCAGGAAACAAAATGAATGGGTTACAAGTATGGTATGAAAGCAATTTTTAGACAAAAAAGAGATCATGTATGTGGCAGCATGTAGGCAAGAGGCACTGACCAAACATTTGTTTCCTTCCCTTTTCACTTTTATTTTAAAATGAATGAATATGATGTAGAAAAAATAAGAGTACTTTTTTTTTCCTATGACAAACTGAGCTCTTTTGAAGATGGTCAGTCAACAGTTAATCTAGTATGTAAAATTTTTCAATGAAATCTTCTCCATAGTTTTGTAAAATGTGTGCCCTTTTGCTAGGCTACAGGTTGTCAACATTTATAAAAACTGCTTTCAAAATCTTTTTAAAAGTTCATTCAATTTTCCTTTTAATACTAGGCAAAATGCATGATTCTGTATGAGATACTGCATCATTTTACAATATAATTTCTGAAATCTTAGAAATTTCATTTTAGCTCCAACCAAATTGTTAGTTCCTCGTTGCTAAGGAAACCATTGTGTATAAATCACCAGTAAATACAGCAGATGGTAGTTAGACTCCTGTTTGGTGGGGGCAAGTGCCTCTCTCCTTCGAGATTAGAAAATTACTACCTTTTGATTGGAAAAAACAAGTCATGTGGGTTTAGGCTATTGCTTTAGAGAAAAACACCTGCAGGACTCTGTCATTTGTTTTCCTTCTGTTTTAGTCATGGCTGAATAAACAGGGAACCTAGGGGTAGATTTTAGAAAGAACTAGCAGACAATTGATACTGTCTTTCTCATTCCCTACAGATGTCCCGTTCTTAACAGTGAAAAGCTGTGGCAGTCCTTCACTGTATCTCTCAAATAGATCCCTTCCTTCACCCTGATCTAGCCCTCATCTTCTTGAATTAAGACTTCACAATAATCTCCAAATTGGTCTCCTTATGTCCTGGCTCTTTTCTATATATTTCATCCTTCACATTATGCATCAGATTAATTTCTGAGTCAGACTGCTTGTGCTCAAATCTCAGCTCTTCCACTTACAGATTATATGAACTTTGGGCAAGTTACTTAATCTATCTGCCTCAATTTCTTCCTCTGTAAAATGGAGATAATAGTAATATTTGTCTCATAAGTTTGTTGTGGTTAAAAATAAGTTAGTCCATGTAAAGCATTTATTACAATGTCTAACACATAATAAGCACTCAATAAAAGTTAACTTTTACTAGTTTCCCTAAAACATCGCTTTCCATATCACTATTCTCTATTCCCAATTCAAACACTTCAATGATTCTTTATCATAGTACTTGCCCTGAAGTTGACAGTCTTCTCTGAATGTCAATATATTGCAATATATATTGTGACAAATTGCAATATATAGTCAATTCTTACATTTCCAAATGCATCTATCTGTCTAAGTAGCTCTGGGCAGTGGCAATATGTAGTGGCAAGAGTACTGGTTTGAGAGTAATTCACACCTGAGGTTGAATTTTAACTCAATTACTGTATAATCTTAAGCTATTTGGTCTTCAGTTTCCTCTTCTATAAAATTCAAATAAGTGCCAATCTCGTGGGAGTTCTTTTGAGAATTAAACAAAAAACCTTTATAGAAGCACCTAACACAGTTCTTCATATAGCAGGTGCTTCACAAACATTTTTTCCTTCCCTCTTCCCCTCACCCCTTTTCAGCCATGCTCATTGTTATGTCCCTTCAATTCATATGGTGAAGACCTATCTAATCTCCAGTACCTCAGAATATGATTATATTTTCGAGACAGTGCATTTAAAAAGGGAATTAAGTGAAAATGAGGATGTTAAGGTGGGCCCTAGTCCAATCTAACTATTTTTATAAGAAGAAAAAAATTGTACACATGGAAAAAAACCAGAGATGTGCACACAGTGAAGGAAAACTATATGTCACGTGCGGACATAGTGAGAAGGTGGCCCTCTGCAAGCCAAGGATAGGAGCTGAGGAGAAAGCAAATCTGCTGATACCTTGATCTTGAACTTCTAGCCTCCAGGATTGTGAGCAAATAACTATCTATTATTTAAACTACCCAATCTTAGGCATTTTGTTATGATAGACCTAACAAACCAATATACTGATCTACTCATTCTTTCCCAAGCATGTGTAAATTATATGTTTTTAAATCTCCAGCTTGGTGGACAGACTATGAAAGGTGGGACCAGATACACTACCTCCTGTGAGAAGTCTTTCCCATGGCTCTTTCTGAGAATTTCCCCATGGATCACCACCATGTTTTATGCCAAATGATCCTACCACCCCAGCCACAACTGAATGACTCAAACATACTCAAACATACTCATCCAGACAGTTGAGTGATTTATGGGTGGCTTAGAATAGAGCTCTTGTAATAGGGATGCTCCAAACTTGTTAGTGACAAGTCAACCTATTTAGGTCCTCTGTGTTGTGGCACATGTATGAAAAACACACAGAATGTCAGTAGATGGTAGGGTGGGCAAGAACCTGGAGACACACAGAATATTATAAAAATCAGAAGCTACACATAAGCAGAGAGACAGTTGAGAGAGACTATCAAGTCATTTATAGGAGAGTAGGAACATAGAAAGATGTGAGTAGAGAGAGAAAAACAGACAAGGTGAAAATAGTTGATGTAAAATAATGATTAGAGTTGAAAGGAATAGATACCTACTTGTCTGGTTTTTTTTGTTGAATTTTTAGAGTTGCTATTCAATTACTAAAATTTCACATCCTAAAAGATATTTTAGGTCGACACAATGCCTGGCTGTGGAGCTACTGAGACCATTTCTTATATTTCCTACTTCCCCAAGTAGTCTTACACTGGAAGGTTCCTTCTCTTTACACTGGAGTAACCTGATTATGCCTTTGTTCCTTGAACTTAAAGGGACTAACACATTTGAATCATTGCCTCTCCTCTTTGGTTTTTTAAAAATTGATTTCAGAGAGAGGAAGGGAGAGGGAGAGAGAAATAGAAACATCAATGATGAGAGAGAGTCATTGATTGGTTGCCTCTTGCATACCCCCTACCGGGGATCAAGCCTGAAACCCGGGTATGTGTCCTAACCAGGAATCGAACTGTGATCTCCTGGTTCATAAGTCAACACTTAACCACTGAACCACGCCGGCCGGGCCTCCTGTTTGATTTTCTAAGTTCTGCCCTTTCCTTGCATCCTAACTCAAGTTCTACTATTCCACTAAAGCCCTCTTTGACTGTTTCAAGATTGGAAAATGCCTATTGCAATTATTGGCTTAACTATGTGTTTGGCCCTTAGCAGTTAATTTAAAATATTTATTTTTGCATTAAAGAAGCCCTGAATAGATCCATTGCTTATGAACTCCTGAGTCACTAGATATGTGTGAATGTGCTAAAGCTCTGTAGATTGATAAATATGGAATTTAGGCTAATCCTAATTAACAGTAGACTTCTCTGTATCATTCAAATTAATGAGTTAAGATTGTGTCATCCCAACCTCACATCTGGTCTTGTTATCAAGAGAGGATTTTATAGGGCTACCCAACCTTCTAGGGTTTTAACAGCTGTGGCATTCAGATGAGGCCTGATGTCACATAAATTATATTAAGGTACCAGATTGATCTGAAAAGTTATTCTCTAAAGACCAAAAGGTTAACATTATGCCCTGGGATGATTCTGTTGTGTGTCTTTCATAAGTGGTCATCAGAAATCTTGTCGATTTCCCCACTGCCCATTGGTATGGACTTCCCCTGCAGTGGCATGAGGGCACACCACTGATAATTGTGAGTGACTGACTGTCTCAAGTAATAAAAGTGATGGACAGAGCCAGCTACTCAGCTCCTGTCAGAAAATTACAATTAGTTTTTCTATGAATTAAACCCTGGATGAATCAACTTGCTGTCTTAGTAATGAGCTAATGAACAAAGGTGTTTCTAAGCTAATGTCTGACCCTCTCTATTCCCTGTTCTTTAGATGTATTACTGCCCAAGAGTTTGGATACATAAGTCTGCAGTAGCTATTCTGAGAAGGTGAAGACCCTTGTGCAATATTTGAAAAAAGAAGGAAAGATGTGTTGTTATCACTCTGAGGAAGACAGCCTAGATAGATTCTGAGCACTAAAATAACAATGGATTTTTCCTGGAATGACTTTACTTTAAGCTCAGGACCCTCCCTTTACTGTTCCTTATTATTGTAGTTCCTTAGATGTTGAATAGCTTCACTAAATGCCTTTGGAAAAGTATTCCTCAAACCAGGAAATGTTTAATTTCCACATTATCTGGATAAATTGAAGGCATCAAAAGTCGGTAGAACCTGTGGAATAGGAAATGGAACCATGTTGCAATCCTGGTTAATAGCCTCCCAGGGCACACTTGTAGCAATCATAGAGGGCTTTTGATTCCTTTATCATTATCAGTGGTTAATCACGTGAGTGAAATCAAAACAGAAGGCCATTGAGAGCTAGAACAAGTAAGTTTTTTTGGCAAAAAGTGGAGATTAGGAAGGGAGGGATAGAGACAACAGATACTGATTACTTTCTCTGGGTCAGGTATTCCACTTGATGCTTTCTCTTATGTAACATGAAACTCTCTAAGGTAAGTACTATCCAATTGCTCAGGATAGGGAAAGTGAGGTACAGAGGGGTTAAATGTTCAAGGTTGCACAGCTTATAAAAGTGGCAAAGCTGGTATCAGAAACCATATTTATTTTACTCAAGAGCTGATATTTTAAACCACAAAGGCAATATTTCTTAACATGTTTTCATTTTACTATTTGGCTTTAAATGCTCACTAACCAATTTGATTGATTTATCAGATTAGCTAGCATTCATTTTGCCTGGGCCTCAGTTAATTGTACACAGGGCAGGGGAGTTTTAAAGGGTGGTTAAAAGAAGGGAAGCATAGTCTAAAGCAAAGTTCTAAACCTGATTTATCTTGCTTGTATGCTGGGAAGTTAGCACAACTTCAACAAGGGACTTCTGCAGGGATAACAGGAATAACCTCAACAAATAGATCATCTATTAATAGGTCTTGCTTGCAACTTAACCTGGCAGGTCTCCAAGCTAATTGTTATTGTTGTACCCTACTCTTCTATCAAAACTTGCTCTCCTGATAAATTCAGTTACATCTTAGTGTTTGGTGCTGACAAGGCCGTAACATGGCAAGGACACAAAGTAGTTGTAACATTTAGATTCATTGTATTGTATTGTAATGATTTTATTTTATATTACCATCTTTACAAATAATTCTGAAGCATGGCAGGACTAAGTGGTTGGGAATTGGATATTGCATGTGGACAAAGACTATATTTACTAGAGTCAACTTTTGGCTAACCCTAAGGCCAAATTTTTGTGTTACCAGGGAGACCTAAGTTGATTCTTGTCTTCTTGAAGGGAAGATTCCAATCAAGAGACCAAGTGTAGCAAAGTAAGTAAGAATTTGTCAGCTGCAGCAAAAGTATACTTAGGACAGTAAAACAAGGAAGGGTGTAGAAGAAGAAATAGGAGAGATGAGGCTGGGCTGCTTTGACTCACTGAGGAATCAGAGAAAAGGGGGAAAAAGGGGCCTTGGAGACAGGTTCAGGGGATTTGCCCAGGATGAGCTGCTGCTGCCCATTGCTCCCCTGGTTGTAAGTTTCATGGTGTTCCTTACAGGGAAGAAGGGGGAAGGGAATGGTGCAGGCATGCTCCCCTGGAGTCCTTTATCCTGAGCGTATTTATCTCTATCTTGCAGGTAGAAATTTTAGGGGAGGTCTCAGAGGAAGGTCTCAGTAGAATACTCATCAGCTTTCCAAGTGTGCTTTTTCAGGGTCATGGTCTCCATTGATTGGTCAGCGTCAGGCTAGGGGTTCATTAGTTAATGTAGCTGGTCCTGAGGCAACCATGGCATCTCTTGTCTGGTTTTGCTGCTTTTCTGGGCCTGAAGCTGAAATACAACTGAGGCCTAGATGTTATCTTTAGGGAGGAAAAGGTTAGGGGGCTCAAACTGCATGACCAGCGATATGCTAGGGAGGATAGGTTACCCTGGGGATGAGGTTCTTGTTTTCCCAGTTTTTCCCCTTGCTAGGCACCTGGGGCTTTCTGCCCTGGTGAGTTTCTGTACCTGGCCCATCATCCTTGCTCTCCTCATGTCGGTCTAACTGCCTGTAATATTTGTAAGTCCTTTCCTGACCTTGTCTACCTATCGCTGATTTAAGCCTTTTGTTGACAAGAAGATCATTATTTATTCTAGTTTGGTAGGAATACAAACATCTCTCTCCCCTCCCCTTACCCACTCCTTTGTTTGCCTTCAGTCTGACTTCCTAATTACATATTAGAATCCTAAAATAAAACATATATATTGGCTATAGAATCTTGGCATTATTAGAAACCTTAGAAATATTGGCCAATACCATTATTTATGCATAGATTGAATACTGAAACCAAGAGGAGTGATGTGACCTGTCCAAAGTTATTCAGTTAGTTATTTAGTTAATGCTAAAATGAAAAATCCTCTATTACTAATTCAGTGTTGGTATTCTATGAGAGTCATTTTTTTTTTCTTTTCTAAATACCCAGCAGTCATAGTAGAAACCTGACTTCTCCCACTTTATTATTATTAATAACATTATTATTTACAAAATATCTTCAGCTTTTGAAAAAATGGCTTCAATCATTTGTGATCTTTCTTTCCTAATGTAACTTTTCTGACTTTGGGAATTCATCCTTCAGCTGGAGAGTCAGGGGTTGGAGGGGAGAGGCTCAGAGAGGAAGAACAAATAGTTTTAAAAGGTTTTTTTGTTGCTGTGAATAGCATTTCCCTCACAAACAGTTTCTGCAGTCACCATTCCTCTAAGTCAAACTTAAATGTCAATGGCAGCTCAACGTCTCACAATTTTTGAGTCTTTTAGGACAGAATTTCCTAAGTGGCAGCATAGGCAATTGAAACACAAATTCTCTTTCATGATCAACATCTCAAATTGCAAATAATGCATGAGGCTTAAATATTCCTCCTGTCTCAATCTTTGCATTTTTATTTTCTGAAAAGGCTAGCAAAGGTTTCTCAAAATTCCTTTGCTGAAATATTCATGCCTGGTCTATGAGGCTGAAGGACACATTTACAAGTCAGAGGTCTCTCTAACATAAATAGGAGGCTTTGGGCCCAGCTGATGTTTGACAGTGGGGATATTTATCTTCGGTTAGCCTTTTTTTGAGGGACTTTCTTACATCACAAAGCCCCCTTTTAGTATTCACTAGTAGAATTCATTAACTCCTTTGGATCTGGACCATCACTATTACAAACTAATATCTTAGAAGAAATCAATTCACAGAAATATATCAGATATCAAAATCAGGCAAGAATATATCTTGTTTGGCAAAATTGGACACAAGTCTGGTCTGAAAGTAAAAAATCTGAAATGATTATTTGGAAATAAAATTTTATTTCTTTTAAAAGGAATGTTAAAAATTAGTACAGATGAAAATGTAAGCCACATTTTTCTACATTACCTAATTTTGTCTTAGAAACAAAGGGCTCCTAATATGCAAACAGTGTTGAGTCCAGGGTTTTCCTAAGCATTTTTGGGGAAAAATGAATTTCTTGAGCCCTTGGAACTAAGAAAGAGAATTGTCATGGAAATGCTGCTTTGTACCAGGCACTATGTTGGGCATTTTACATATAATCTGTAATTAAATTGTCTCAATAACTCAGGGAAGTAGGTACTATTGTTTCTACTTTATAGAAAGGGAAATGAGTGTACCAATTCTGGATCTGTTTGCTTTCAGATCCATTTCATGCCTTTCCACTACCCTGCTTAGTAGCACAGGGATGCTAACCCTTGCAGACTACATTTCTCAGGCTCCTGTGATAACTAGCTTCAGGCTGTGTTCAGCCTAATGGAGATGCAGGTAGGAGATAGGAGGGCAGGAGGAAAGGAAGGAAGAGGCCAGGATTTTTCTTATCACCTTTTTTCACCCTGCAGCCTGAAGCTGCCTTTCCACTGTGGCCCCAGCTCCCAACAGACAGCCTCTGCCCCTGTGGTTCTAGCTTCTGGGTGCCTCTAGCCCCTGCTTTCTGGAAACACTATCTCCTCCTTCTGCTTTTCCAGTCCTTAGGGTGTTAGTGGCCTCCTGCTGTTGCTAATCTCTGTGCAATCCATTTCTTGTCTTAAATATCCTCTGTTTCAAAGACTATATCTAAAATGGTTTCTGATTTTCTGGTTGAGCCCTGACTGATACACTGAGGCTTTACCCCAAATCCTGTGGCTAGGAGGTGATTAAGACTCGGAAGTGTATACTCTTTCCTCTTGGTTTGAAAATATCACAGATATATGATCTCTCTTTCTTTCTTGGACTTTGAAAATCTTTGAAGGAAGAAACAGTTTTCAAATATTTACTCAACAAAATCATATTTCCAGTTCCCCAGGAGTCTCCATTCCTACCTTACTAGAATCCAAATAAACAAGAGTTTGTTCTATTATCTTCTAGCCACTGATGTTATTATAATTGAGGCTTTCTAAAGGCCTTCATTACAGAGCTAGTCCTTTGTTGGCCCAGTGAAAACATCTTTTTAAATTCCTGAATGCCATCCCATTTTACCCTTAGCCAGAACAGTATTCCCATTCTATTTTGCCAGTTTTATTTCTTCTAGTTATGTCAAATCTAGTGCAGTAGTACTTTTGTGAGGCCTGGATCTCTGTAAAGAGAAAAGTGCCTAAAGTCATACCCTCAGTCTAGATCTGAGATTTTTTCAAGGCAATGAGAAAGATGGGAATGGAGGAGAGAAGGATGGATGCAGGGAGGGAAAGAAGGTGAGGAGAGAGAAGAAGGGGCAGAGGGAGAGAGGAGGCAGAGAGGGAGGGAAAGAGAGAAATGGTTTTTAATGTATTAAGGAACATGTTTAGTTGAGTTTTTCAGGACATGTTTAAGAAGATAGAGACTTATAATTACAGAACATTAAAGTAATAATTATCAATGTTTCTTCATTACTGAATGTTGCCATTTTTCCCTTGTGGAACTGCAACAATTTTCTAAACAAAGACACCACCTTGTGTAAATGACAGATGTTGCTTTAAAATAACTTGCCATTTTAAAGAACAAATCAGCAGAAAGCCAACTAAGCCTTCATCCTGGGAATATAGCTAAGATTGGCCTCATGTGTTCAAAATCTTTTTGTCTGAGATTCTTGAAATTAAGTACTGTACTACCTTCCTCACTCCCTATCTATAATTAGGAAATGTTTTATTTGGGGGCTGACAGTTGGGGTGGGCATAGCGATTTGCAGAAATTTTGTGACATACTTGTCTCAGCTGGATTCTGCTAGTCTCATGTTGGAGCCTGTCAGTCTCTCCAGCTGACACATGACATGGCAGAAACTTGATTTAAAATATAGCACAAACTCGTTTTCAGTTACTTTGGAGATTTATTACTGACTTAGCCTATAAACAAGCAGCAGGTGACTTGACTTCAATAGCATTTTTAGTGATAGTCTAGTAGAGGGAGCCCTCAAGCCTAAGGAGGGGGCTTTGGGAAGTATGTAAAAACTTCTTTCCTTTACTGGCAGGAAAGACTGGGATGTCAATGATGTTTTCCTCGACTGTGCCCTTCTACTTTCAGTGACCCTTTTCTACTTTTTTTAATGCCCCCCACAACACACACATATGCACACTCACTCTCATCCTTTTTCTCCCTCCCTCCTTGTTCAGAGCCCCAGGGACTTCAGGAAACTCTTCCCTAGAAGTGAACAGGATTCTTTCTACTTGTCCATCATGATGTTCATGTGCTGGGCATTTTCCCTCAGGGATGACTCCTCAGCACAATCTAATTTTATAGAAAATCCTTTTATTTTAAATTATTTATTTATTTTAGAAATGCTTGCTAGTGTCTTAATGCCAAACCTTTTTCAAGCATTTTGCATTTGATAAAGGTACTCAGTTCATAAAGGCAAAAGAATAGGAAAGATGGTGATTTGGAAATCCTGCAGGAAATTTTGTTTATTGTTTCTTTTTTATTTCAAATTCTCGGTAAATGAGGTCTGCCTTAGGACTTTGGGGTTGGTGCAAAAGTTTCTTTCCTGCCAGTCCAATAACTGACATTGCAAGAGGGCTTGAAATCTGGGCCAAAATTGAAGCCAGTGTTAGAAAATTCTCATCACTTTTTTCAGCAAAAATATTTGCTTTGCTCTTTTTCTTGTGAAGCTTTGGAAGTTCCTCTAGTCAGCAATCTAACATTAAGATCTGGGAAGGATTCTCAATTAGCTAGTTAGTGGGTCTCACTATTTAAACTGAACCTTAGAAACTTATCTCTGGGACAGTCTCATTGTCTGACATGTCTCTATTAGTGACACTTCTTTGTGCTAAAGCATAGGAATTTACTAGGTGATTTGTTCATGGGATACTGATTACTAAACCATTGCCATTGGAAAAGGTGTTGTGGGCAAGGAGATTGGCCCCATGGGGCAGTTTCAACTCTGTTGAATGCTGCAGCCCTGAGCATAGTGGGGCTGGTGAGCACTGGAAACCTGGGTGAAGGAGTGCTAGAAAAAGATGGCTGATGAAAGATTAAAGGGAATGGCTTGGGCTGATCATGTCCTAGGAAGGAACCATAGAGGGAACCTTCACCTTACTCTGTTCTTTGCTTGTGATTGGGATAACTATGTATTCCCTTATAGGAGTCCATTTGATTTCTTTAATTTCTTTACCATTGCTTAACTTATTCTCACTTATTCAAACTATTTTTTTTTTCTTATGTGGGGTAAAGAGTTCAGAGATACAACTGCCTTGACCATTTCTGTTTCTTGAATTTGACTTTTTTGCTCCTTAAAATTGTTTTAAATTACCTATTTGTCCTGGGGCTTTCAGGTTTATTTTCCTGAAGCTAATGTAGCCTGGTTGATTTCTATAGAGGGAATGGGAGCAGGTGGAAAGGAATATTCTTGATATATTGGCCTTGCTATTATTCCACCAGGATCAAAATATGAAAGTTTCTCAGACTAGCTGGCTGATCCATAGAGAATTCTACTCTCCTCTTAATCCTCATTACTGTACCCACCTCCAGAAGGAGGACAGTTATTTTTCTCATTTGGAGAGAAGGGGATGAATAAACCATTCAGAAAATAAGTACCAGAGAGCTATAAATATTGATATGATAACTTAATTTTTCAGAGTAATTTGGCCTTGAATTTCAGTCTATAAACTGGCAAATATATTTATAAGCACTAATTGAAGTGTAGCGAGCAGTAGTTTCCCAGAGGTATTCTTTCCTAGTCCAGTCTATATGCACTATGCCTGTAATACAGTTGTCTACCTATCAGAAGTGTTTCTTTGTGGGTTGAGTCTAGGATGAGGAGAATTAACTTCTACACATAAAGCAGACTGATACATTTTGTGTTTATTATTTCAATCTATGTTTACCCAGACCCTATTGTTCTCAATAACACTGATGGAAAGTGAGGCAACTTAATAGTTTCATAAGTAAGCACTGTAATTAAACACCTGTTCTGTATTAGCAAGAACATAGGACTTTGAGGCAGAAGACCTGCGTTTAACTCCTAGCTCTGTCACTTATTAACCATATGACTTTTGGGTGAGCTATTCAACCCTAACTACTTCTCATCTTCCAGATAGTAATAATAATACTTGCCTTGTAGAACTTTTGGGAGGATTAAATAAACTAACATGTAAAAGTATAATCCAGTGCCTGGGATACAGTGAGACCTCAACAAATGTTTGTCAGATTAATTTGTTACTTACTAGATTACAATGAAAACCAATAGATTTTTTGATGCTATCAGTCCCCTGGGATGCATTCCCAAGTTATGCTCAATACAACTGGGCTGTCATTCACTTCATGTTGCTGTATCCTATCTCCCTGTTTATCTCTTTTGAATCATTTATTCTCTTTTATTTTCTTTTCATATTAGGTAATATTTAGCTTTGTGGAATTAGCCGTATTTACTGAGCACTCCAAAACCAGAGTAACTAACTCATTAGCAAGTATTTGGTGACTACACTGAATTTTCCTAAGACAGTTTTCTATACTTTTCTGTAGTTTAGGCTAAATAATATACTGTTAATCCTCCATGTATAAGGAATAAACAAATTATGTGCTAGAGTCCAAGCCCAAGTTGACTGGACCCATTAGAATAGGAGGCAAATTTTTCTTCCTTCCATTCTTTTGGTCCATTTTTTGTTTTGTGCCCTCTGTGCTCACCCACTAGCAAGTGTGTCCCATCAGCATTTTTTGGGGGTAGAAAATGTAGGAAGCTCCATTCCAGGTCTTCTAAGGACTTTCCTCTAAGAACATTCAAGGTCTTCTTCACTTTTTATTTCTGAGTTTTGGATCTATACCTTGACCAACTGCTTGAATATCTGGATAATATTAAGAACCTGATAGGACTGTTAAAAAGTAATTAAAACGTTTAACACACTAGAAAACACTATACAAACATGCTATTAAGAAAGAATTGAATAAAAACTTGGAGGTGAGATATGATAGGCAGGTTCTAAGAGTGGCAAGTGTAGCTGAATCTTAGAGCCCCTGTGTATTCCTATTCTGTTCATTCTCCCTTCCACTTGCCTTCTCTTCTTGCTTTCTCCTCTTTTCCCCACACCTGGGGAAATAAGGGTAGGATTGAATAGAGGTGAAGGAGAGTCAAACCATGTGAACTCAACTTTCACTGCCCTCTTATATCTCTGGCAAGCTTGGTATCCCCAGCCCTCAAACTGGTCCCTTGGTCCCCTAAGTATCTCCATGCCCTAATCCCCAGAACCCATAAATGTTACCTTATATGACAAAAGAAGGCTTTACAGGTGTGATCAGGTTAAGGATCCAGAGATGGGGATATTATACTGGATTATCTGGGTAGGCCCAAAGTAACCACAAGGATTTTATAAAGAGATGCAGGAGGAGCAAGAGATAGACAGAAGGAACTATGAAGATGGAAGTAGAGAGACTTGAAGATGCTTCACTGCTGACTTTGAAGCTGAAAGAAGGGATCACAAATCAAGGAATGTAAGGCATGCACCTCTAGTAGCTAAAAAAGGCTAGGAAACAAATGCTCCCCAAGAAAATCTGGAGGGAGCATAGCTCTGCTGCTACCTTGGTTTCAGCCCAGTAATACCCATTTCTACTTCAGTCCTAAGAATTGTAAGTTAATACATTTGTGTTGTTTTAAGCCACTAAGTTGTAGTATTTTGTCATAGCAGCAATAGAAAACTAATGCACTAGGAGTAGGGATCAAACAGTATTTATAGATTCTAGGGGTGACTATGTTAAGTGCTCTCCACATCTTTAACTCCATCTGGCTTGTTAACTACTGACCAGGACCAGATGCATCTGGAGTGACCAACCATCCCAGTTTACCCAGTCTTAGAACTGAAAGTCTTGCCTACCATGAAGTCTTTCAATTCCTTGCAAACTGGGACAGTGGATCACCCTACATGCTCCCAGTTTTCCAGACTTTTCTAAGACCTCTTCTGTTATTTATGTTTCTAGTTTGTTACCCATTTTACTGTTTCAATTTAGTCACCACTTCAGGTTGACATGGGTGGCTTTTGCTCATGCTTCCAGCATTGGCCCTGGGCTCAACCTGAGTCACTTCTCTTTACCTTATATTCTGAATGGATGCTGCTGCTGCTTCTCTGATGATGTCTCCTCCAATCCCCACACTCCCTGCTCTCTCAGTCTTTCTGTTGCCCAGTGCTGCTCTGGGCTTGAATGACCTTGTTTTGCTTTGGAACATCTACAAATTTGTCTGCAAAGTTGTGTCACTCTTGCTTAGACTGTGAGGCAATAGAAGCAAACTTGAATCATTGCCCTTTAAATGTCACATCCTGAGCCTGGCCTTGTGGGGCATGTTGAACTCTCACAAGTGGTGCCTCAGTCCAACATTATCCCTCATCTTGAAAGGTTCAGATTTTAAAGGGATCTACAAATATACAAACATAATCAGGGGGGAAATTATTCACATAACACAAGAGATTCTCAACTTTGCAAAAGATTTAACCTCATAGTTTACTTAAATAGCAAGTTCCCATAGTGGATTTAAAATGATTTGATTTTCAAAAGAGAAATTTACAGTTTTCAAGGACGTTTATGGTGATAAGTGCTCTAAGCGTGCATTAACTCTGTAAATTCTATGAAAAATTGAATATATATTGAATTCTCTTTATTGACTTGATGATGCATCTCTGATCTTACAAAGCACTACCTTCCAAGGAAATAAGGCATTTTGTAGCTATCTCATCTATTTTTACATTTCCCTGAGAGATAGGTTACCAGCCAGTCAGTCATTCACATGGAATTGATACTAATTGGTAAGCCTTTGTATCCCTCTTTTTCCCCTGTGGCGGGTCCCTTCCTTCTCATCCCTTCTTCCATTAGCAGCAGGGGGGCAGTTCATTTTGACTCTGGGATGTATCCCTGCCAGAGGCTTTTAGCAGTTCCAGACCAATATTCTTGTACTCATCCTCAATTCTCTTTATTGCCAGGCTAGCCCTGACCTTTCTCTTCCATTCTGATAATTGGCCAACTGTCTTATTCTGAGAGCCAGTCCTTACTTTGTATCTTGGCTCTGATTAATATCTTGTTTCCTGTGCTTGAGACCATATCTTGGTAGCTTGCCCAGCATCCTCATTCCTCTAGGACTGACCCCTATCTTGATTTTGTCAGCACTACTGCCTCTCCCACAACATTGTGAACACTCCCTGAATTGCAATCCAGTCTCTGGATCCTGCTAGATGTTCACATGTCAATAGAAAGTCAGCTTTAAGGATTATCTAAATACCAGCCTTTCTTGTATTTTTTGTTGCCATTTTCCACCTAAAAAATTTAAGGACGGGAACTATATCTCACTCATCTCAACTTCCCAAGTACTCACCTCAAGGCTTTTCATGTGCTCAGTAAACTTTACTCAATAGGTTCTCAAGAAATTGAGTAAATGAATGAAATGCCAACAGGAAACAGCTATCACATTGGCATTGGGCTCCCTGAAAACAACTGGTTATCTGGACTACTGCACATTACTTATTCCCCATGCTTTAATACAAAGGGACTAATTAAAAAGGTGTGATAGGGTGTACAGAACCATAGGGCTACTCAGCAATGAGGGACTAGTAGTTATGTACCTGTTGCCACCCTTAGTCCAAAAACATGAGGGGAAGATGTATATACTGGAATCTGAAGTAGAGAGTGGAGTAAAGGAGGACATGCTGAGAGGAACTGACCTTCTTTTGAGAGATGCTGCCAGCCCAAGATGACCCTGCAGGGAGGGAGCCAGGGGAATAAATATTGTGAACTTACTCCTTTTCCATTTCCAATTTCCTACCAGAGCTCCTCTTTAGCTGAGCTTAGCTAGAAGCCAGAGGGCAAAGAACCCCTCCTATGGCACAGAGCAAGGTGAAGAAGCATAGAGTGGCTTTGGAGGGTTAAAAAGAAGATAGCTAGTACACTGGCTATGTGCTGAGAGGCATCAAGTCTTCATTGGGATTTTGAAGAAGAGAAAAATCATCAATTATGTGACATGAAAAAGAAGGTCTGTTAACAATGTTTTGTAGAGGATTTTAATTAACTAAAAATAATATACATACATACGTAAGATAATTCAAGACTACTACGTATCTCACACAATTTCAAGCCCAGTATCCCTTTTATTACTTTAACATTCTCCTTGTACTCAGATTTCATTTCTAAATCTCCCCTGAGGACAAAATGTGAATGAAGTTTTTGATTTAGTCACTTTGTCTGACTCTCTGTAGCTTCTAGAGACAAGTATCCCAACTAGCAAAGATGTCTACCTTGACCTTCCCTCCTAAAAGCTGACAATTGGTGGACACCAATCTTTCTGGTTTTGCATAAGCTCTGAGATGTGACTGGCCTGTATGAACTCCGAGTACTAATACACTAATTGGTTTTCTTAGGAGTGCTGGTTCATTCATTCCCTTTTTTCTGCTTACTATGTACTGAGATTCAGGGAGGCAATTAGCAATGAAAATCAATAGCAATAGGAGCATGGGGCCCATTCGGATGAAATCACAGGGGTTTAGTTAGAAGGGTCTACGATTGCCCTGAGGTCTACAGAAAGATTGAGACTGCTACAAACCCTGTAGTCAGCGTAAACCAGCAACAAAGACTCTGGTAAAATAAAATACTTATTGAACTGATAGATAATGTGATGTTGAATGTTGGCTAGTTCTGCAATAGGAAGTTGTGGCAACTGTGAAAACCAGAGAGCACCCATCCATCTAAGAGTGCTCACACATGCAATTTAGAACAAATGTATAAGACAAACAAAACATGTCTTAGGGTACCATCTGTCCTTCAGGTCCATATTTTGTGACTTCTGAATTCTGCCTAATAACTGTGAGGGTGATTAGTGGCCAAGTTTAGAAATGGGAGAAATGTAATAAGGGCTATACTGTGGATAGCCAAAAGGTGTGGAGGGGTTTTGCATGCTCATTTAAAGAAAGTCTCAGGAAAAAACCCTCAGAGATGATTGGCATGTTGTCAGGGGATTCTGATGCTTCCCTGGCACCATTCTATAGCACCTTGCTTGCTGCTAAGCTTCTGGGAGCAGTTTACTAATGAACAATATATCCTTCTCTCACTGGTTCACTCAGGAGAGATTTGGGGGGAATTGGGCCTAACGAATTAAGAGACAGCTTAATGTATTTTCATGACTATTATTTTAAAAATCCATATAAATTCTCAGAGAATATAATTTATGAGTTAGGTATTTATATTACTTTAAAATTTAGTATAATATTTATTCTTCTAAGCTGCCTTTATGTTAGTAAATCATGGTAAGATTAGCATTAATATGACAGTAATATATTGAGCCATCTAATTCTCTGTTAATTCTGTTAGGCCAAAATTCCCATCTCATTCTTTAATATGCTCTCTTTAATGACCAAATGTATGGCTACTCACCCAGCCCTACCCCCACAATACTTTGCTAAATCATTTCTATTTTGAAAAAATTTGGAAATGTTTTGAAGTTATAGTAGTTTAAGGAACATGACTACAGAATAAACCAGGATAGCATTGCTGGAATTTGGAACTGGGGCTGGCCAGGAAAAGACTTAGATGCTGAGTGTAGCCAAATAATGGAGTCTGGCAGATGCCATAAATCAATGCAGAAATGGGATAAAGTCCACAAAGGCCAACATAAGCCATGGGCAAGGTCTAGGGGGTCTAATAATATAAATGGTTGGATATGTCAATCCTGAGACTAATAGCACTCTGCTATCTCAAAGCATTTGTAAATCCACAGAGCTATTATGCTGGTGAGACCAGGTAGTCAAAGACCTATAGATCAAAGGCAGAGGTACTGGGATCATTAAAGACTTTTTACCCCTGGTTTCTTATCATGTATATCTTTGATAATACCGTGAACAATCGAGAATAAAAACCTGTCTCTCAAATAACCTCTCTGTCCTATTAGACAATAATTCCAAAGTTGACCTGGGACAGCTTTATATGCAGATATAAATTGGCTAATGCTGCTGTCTTCCCAGAAATGAAGGAAGTTTACCAAATTTAGGCAGTGACATTAAGTGAGCTTCTTTTAAGCATTCCAGAACATAACTCTTGGAAATCATCCAGTTGTCATGGCATTTTGCCATTGGCTTTGAAGGAATGGCAGGCATTGAAAACTCCTGTATATTTTAATAGTTTTCCAGAGGAATAGAAATAAACTTACATGTTACAGAATCCAAATGACATAATCAGGTTTTATTTTTCCACTGAACTCAACTATTTTAATTCTTTTTACTTAGTTCAATCCCACATATTTGGTTTGTTTACTTTCTTTGTATAATAAGTATGGAAGAAAAAAAAGAACCTTAATGTTTACTGAGCATTTTCAAAGTGCTAGGTATTGTGCTGTTTACCTACATCGTTGCCTCAGCAACTTAGTTGAGTAGGAATTGTTATCTACATTTTTGAAATAAGGCAACTGAGGCTCAGAGAGGTTAAGTAGCTTGTCTAAGGTTACACAGCTAGTAAATGGCAGAGCCAAGTTTGGAACTTGAGCGTGTCTGTCTTCGAAGTCTACATTCTTTTCATCATAAGATGTGTCCTTGAGCAGATTTTGTTATATTCACACAGTTTGAATCCCACTCAATAGCAACAGAAGTGCAACTCATTTTGTAAGAGGGTACTATGCATGTAGAGACACACGATAAATGTTTGTCACATTAGTATTGTTAAAAATAAAATTCTTACACCTGAAGCCAATACAGAATAATATTAAATGTAACTTGTAATTAAAAAATAAAATTTTAAAAATTCAACTGAGTAAATTTTGAAGATCTTATTGGCTATGTTCAACGATTCATGAATCAAGCAGCATCCAATCCAGCAGATAGAAAGGAGCTCTGAGGAGCTATATAAAATGAAAGACTTTTTATAGGCAGAAGGGAGCATGAACAAGGAGATTATACTAGGCAAAAAAGTGGATTGGTTATGACAAGGTTACTTTCCTTTAGGAGATGGCAGGAGTCTATGAGGCAAATTACCTTACTAGGGCTGATCAGGGGATTCCTAATTGACTGATTCAAGATTCCATTTTTGGAAGAGCTGAAACTGTAATTAAGTTAAATTTTAGCATAAGTGACTCCATTTTGGGTCTGTTGTCTTGTTTTTAATAGTAAAAAGCTGAATAATTAAAAATACAGTGGTTTAACAGTAATGCTCATATTTGATTTTTTTTTTTTTTGTAGAACCATGAGTAAACAAACCTTTCTGAATTTTAGTGTGAAATTTTACCTTCTGGATTTTAATTACTGTATTTTTCATTACCTGATGGTGCTTCTGCATTTTAATAATTATCAGCTTTCAGTAACTAATACCAGTGTGCATCAAGAATAAGCTTTGCTTAATGAATGCATTAATGAATGTTTTGGCCATCTTTTGCTCAAAGGAGATGTTAATGACATTTCCTGAAACCTAATGAAGCTAGCGAGTCTTCAAAATGTGAAATTTTTAATCTGTGATTTTAATCTGGAAATTGTACATTTTACCACACTCTGGGAGAATGCTGATGTTGCTTTATTGTTATTTTCTTAGTTGTTTCTTTTGAATCTCGAGATTCAAGTGATACTTTGGAAAATATGAGAAGTTAAATGCCACATTTACAATTGTTTTTGAAAGCTCTAACCTTTATTAAAGTAACTGGGTAAATACAATTCAAAAGGGTTTGCTTCTCTTGTAAATTAAATGGTATGTTTATAGACTGAAAGGTCAATTTTTCAGCAGACTGGTTTTCAAAAACTATCACTTTTTGTCTATGATAAATCAAGGAAGCTAATTTGTTTTACATGTATGATACATAAACCATAATGCTGTTCATCTGATTTCAAGCTCAGTTACTTGTGGCATGAGAGCACTTTTAATGATGAAGTGTAAATGTTGGCTTCTGAAGACAGATGTGAACTTTGGACTGAAAGATTTGACTTCTTACACCCAAAGAACTGAATTCATCTTCTGAGATATGTAACCCAATCATGTCCTATGTGTCACTTTCTGTCAATTGAGACATTTCATACCTTGTTACAGAAAATATTACTTTTCCTCTTTTCATTAGAGAGAAAAAATTACCTTTTCCTTTTCATTATCCAAAAAATTCATTGAAAATTTTATAACCCAGTTTAAAAACTTGCCTTCTCTCATTCCCTTCCCTTTCCCTTCCTTTTCCCCCTCCCCCCTCCCTCTCCACTCCCCGCCTACACATACTACACACACATCCCCGAACACAAGGTGAGATTCCTCCTCCTGGCTTTGGTTGCAGATATTTGTTTTGGCTTTGGAGTCAGTTTTTAATTCCTTTTACTTAAAAAAGAAATGCATGAGGGAAGTCATGCTTTGAGACTGCTGGCTTTGAGAAGAGCCTGCCAGAACAAATTTAATTGAGAGGTAGAGTCTTAGGTCTGATTCATTCCTTGGGTTTTAAGGGTTTTGGTTGATTTTACAGAAATGAATAGGTAGCCATCTATAAAATGATGGAACTACATGAATAATAATGGCAGATACTAAATGTTAAGTAAATGCTAAATACAAAGAATAGTAAATCTTGTTCCAACAAGGGTATTTGAGCAATTGTTTCTTTTAATATACTTTATATTTTGTTGGTGTAGGAGTTCAGCTCAGTTCAACATGTTAATTAAAGTACTTATGTGATAGGCTTTGTCTTCAGGACTGGGAGTTCAGAGAAAATTCAAATTAAGCCCCAGCTAGTTGTCCCTTTTTTTTTTTTTTTAAATAAAATTCAGGTTTTGTTTTGGCCACAGAAGCATTTCCTTCCTTCCTTCCTTCCTTCCTTCCTTCCTTCCTTCCTTCCTTCCTTCCTTCCTTCCTTCCTTCCTTCCTTCCTTCCTTTCCTTCTTTCCATCCCCTCCTACAAGCTTGCTGGCACCACCCCCAATGGGAGGCTGTTGGGATTTGCCACTCCCTCAAGTCTTGGTGGCCTGTCCTGCTGAGCCCAGTTCCATGGTGGGGAAAGAGGGATGCTTGGAGCTGGGACATTCATAGTGTGTCTCCCTTGGAAGCTATTGTCTGGGACTGGGACAAAGTGCTTGGCCCCTTCTGTGGCACCACCCCAAATGAGAGACTGCAGAGAGAATGGCTGGCTGTACTCAACCTAAACCTGTGGTGTGCTCCTCCTAGGTGAGCTAGAGTTGGAGACTCTGGCAAAGATCGAGTGGTATGACTCTGGTGTAGGGGCCACTTTCCTCTCATTGAATGCCTGACTGCATGACCCCCAAGTAAAGGACCCACTATCCCAGTCCTCCTGACACTAGTTGCCCCACTGTCAAGCTCATGACTTGTGGAAGGGTCTGTGGGTGACAACAAACCTGGGCCCATGCTACAGTCTTTATTCAGGAGGCTCTGGAGGAAGACCAGGCAACCTCAGAGAGAGATGGAATAGCTGACCCATGGAGGCAAACCTCAGTGAACCTCAGACCTTTCATAGACGTTCCCCCAGCTCTAAGAGGGAGGAAGCCAACCCTTATACACAGATTGGCTCCTCCCATGCACACCCAAGCCCAGTAGATACAGCCACAAACAGGGAATAGTGTGGTAGCTCCAGACAGGTAGCCCAAGGCCAGTTACACTTAACACCTGGGGTCAACCTCTATCTGAATCCAACCCAAGTGGACCCACAACCAACACAACCAATGGTGGGCTTCAGACCACACCAGAGCTTCACCCAACTAGCCACACAAATGGCACACCCAAAGGGAGAGTATGGCAGGCAACAGATCCTACTGGGAATAGTTCTGCCTCAGGTTGTTCCTAACATGATGTCTCTAACATGGTGATCGAGGTTCATCCTTATAGTCAGCCAGCCTAAAGAGTTAACTCCACCCATGCCAATAGCATTCAAGATTCAACTGCAACAGGAGGGTGCATATAACCCACAAGAAACATTCCTAGAGCACCAAGCTCAGGTAATCTGGAAGATTGCACCACAGAGTCCAACAAGACACCTACACAATAAAGCCATCATAACAAGTCTAAGAGTCATAGCAGATCTACACAGAGACAAAATGGGGGGATAAAGAAATATATCCCAAATGAAAGAACAAGAGAAATCCCCAGAAAAAGAATTAAATGAAATGGAAGCAACCAACATACCATATGCTGAGTTTAAAACAATGGTTATAAGGATGCTCAAGGACATTAGAGAAAGAATGGATGATCTCAGTGAGAACTTAAAGAGATAGTAAGCATTAAAAAGGACATAGAAACCATAAAAAAAACCCATAACAGTCAGAAATGAACAATATAATAACTGAAGTAAAGAATACACTAGAAGGGATCAACAGTAGGTAAGATGAATCAGAGTGTCAAATAAATGATTTAGGAGACAACAGTAAGAACCCAAGCAGAGCACAAAAATAAAGAATAATTAAAAAAAGAGGAAAGTCTAAGGGAACTCTGGGAGAACACCAAGCATAACAGCATCTGTATAAGGATACCAGAAGGAGAAGACAGTGAGCAAGGGGTTGAGAACCTGTTTGAAGAAATAATGGCTATAACTTTCCTAACCAGGTGAACAAAAAAGTAACACAAGTTCAGGAGGCACAGAGAGTCCCTATCAAGATGAACCAAAAGAAGCCCACACCAAGACACAGCATAATTAAAATGCCAAAGATTAAAGAAAAAGAGAATCTTAAGGACAGCAAGAGAGAAACAGTGATTTCAATCTTGAATTTGTTAAGACTTATTTTGTGTCCTAATATGTGGTCTATCTTTGAGAATGTTCCATGTTCACTTGAGAAGCAAGTATATTATGCTACTTTGGGATGAAATCTTATGTAAATATCTATTAAATCCATCTCATCTAGGGTGTCATTTAAGGTTGCTGTTGACCTGGTGATATTTTGTTTGGAAGATCTATACAGTGATAACAATGGGGTGTTAAAATCCCCTACTATGACCATATTACTGTCAACTTTTCTGTGACAGTCCACCAAGATTTTTAAAAAATGTATTCCTATGTTGGTTGCATATAGGTTTATTAGGGTTATATTTTCTTTTTGGATCTATCCCTTTAGTATTATGTAGTTACCTTCTTTGTCTATTGTTATGGCCTTTGTTTTAAAGTCTATTTTGTCAGATATAAGTATTGCTACCTCAGCTTTTTTTTTTTTTTCATTTCCATTTGCATGGAATATTTTTTTCCACCCCTTTACTTTCAACCTATGTGAGTCTTTTGTTCTGCAGTGGATCTCTTGTAGACAGCATATATATGGGTAATTTTTTTACCCTATCCATTCAACTACCATATGTCTTTTGAGTGGAGCACTTAATTTATTTAAATTTAAGGTTATTATTGATAGATACTTATTTATTCTCATTTTTTCCCCCTTTTTACCTATGTTTTTATCTCTCTCTCTACTTCTTCTTCTTAAAGCAGGACCTTTATCAGTTTTTGCAATAACAGTTTGATGGTAATGAACTCCTTTAGCCTTCATTTTTTTTTTGCCTGTGAAGCCCTTTATTTCACTTTTAATTTTAAATGATAGCCATGCTGGATAGAGTAGTTTTGGTTTCAGGTATTTGCTTTTCATTATTTTGATTACTTCATGCTAATCCCTTCTGGCTTGAAGTGTTTCTGTTAAGACATCAGCTGAAAGCCTTATGGGAACTCCCGTGTGGGTAACTAACTGTTTCTCTCTTGCTGCCTTTAATATTCTATCTCTAACCTTTGGCATTTTAATTATGATGTGTCTTGGTTTGGGTCTCTTTGGTTTGTCTTAATTGATTCTGTGCTCGTTTCCTGAACTTGTGTGAATTTTTCCTTCAGCAGGTTAGGAAAATTTTCTGTCATTATTTCTTCAAATAGGTTTTCTATCCTTTGCTCACTTTTTTCTCCTTCTGATACCCCTTTAATGCAGATATTGTTACATTTCACGTTGTCCCAGAAGTTTCCTTACACTATCTTCATTCTCTTTAATTCTTTTTACTTTTTGCTGCTTTGATGGGACATTTTTTTCTACTTTGTCTTCAAAAATGCTGATTCAATCCTCTGCTTCATCTAACCTACTTTTAATTCCTTCCAGTGTATTCTTGATATCAGTTATGGTATTCTTGATTTCCTACTGGTTCTTATTCATGGGTCTTTTATCATGCAGATGTAGTTCCCACTGTTTCTTGTAACTCTTATTAAATTCCTTGAGCATCGTTTTAACCATTAGGTTGAACTTTATGTCTGATAAATTGGTTGCCTCCATTTTATTTATCTCTTTTTTTTCCCCCCCTGGAGATTCAGCCTATGCTTTGATTTGAGAATTTTTTGTCTTCCAACTTTAGCTGTCTCTATGTGTTTTTTTTCTATGTGATAGATAGTACTGCTATGACTCCCAGTCTTTGTGGTGTGGCCTCATGTAGTAGGTGTCCTTTGGGACCCAGTGATGTAGTCTCCTTGATCTCCTGAGCTGGATGCTCTAGGAATGTCCTCTGTGTTTGTTATGTGGTCCCTCCTGTTGTAATTGAGTCTTGATTGTTGTTGGCCCATTTGTGGGTGGGAACTAACCTTTGGCTGAATGATGGCTGATCCTCAATTCCAACCATTCCATGCAAGTTGTTGTACAGGTTCTGAAAGAACAATGCAATACAAAACAAAATAACAACAAAAAACCCCTGAAAACCACAAGAAAAAGAACAACAAAAGAATTAAGAAAAAAGAAATTATATTAAAAGAAAAAACTATACAAGAAGAAAAAGGAAAAAAGAGTATGAGAGGAAAGACGGAAGAGAAAAATAATAAAAATAAAAAGAATGGAAAATGAAAAATGGAAAAAGGGGGGAAAGAATAAGAAAAAGAAAAAATAGAGTAAGGAAAAAAAGAGAAAAACAGTGATATGAAAGAAAAAAGAGAAAAAAGAATAGAATAAAGAAAAAAAGAAAAAGGAAAAAGTGGAGTTCACTTCAGCAGAGTTTAGTGCCTGCTATGATCTCCCTTTGGATATGCTGTTTGTGAAGCTCGTTGTGATGATGTCTGAAGCTGGCCACTTTTTGTGCTAGTTCCAGACCTCGTGGAGCATTATCTGGTGCAAGCCAATGTCAGATGCCATCCATGTCTGGCTCTTGGCAACCTGTCTGAAGCTACAAGTGATCCACAGTTTGTGGCAGCCTCTGCTGGGCTTGGATGCACATGGGAAGAGCTCACCAATATTTAAAAAATATTAGTATTATTAATATGTAACTTTATTTCTGTCTAGCTTTTTCAGAATTCCACATTAGTATGTTTCAAATTAATGATGATTTTTCAGTATATTAACAAATTTATTTAGGAAGAGAATTTTTTATCAATCTTTTTTTCTTTTTAATGATCACTGAATTGATCTTTTTCTAGTTGGTTTCCCCCTGTTGTTAATGTTTATGATATTTGGAGGGACTATTCTTATATTCCAACTGAATTTTAAAACATCCAACAAAGTGACACAATTTTTTAAAATTTTATTTTTAAAATATTACAGATGTCCCCTTTTCTCCCCAATGGCCCATTCCACCCCGTCCCATCCTCCTTCCCAGTCCCTCTCCCCACCATTGTTCGTGTCCTTGGGTTGTGCATATATGCATATAAATTCTTTGGTTACTCTCTCCCCTTCCACCCACTTGCCCTCCTCCATCCCTCTGACATTCATCAGTCTGATCTATGCTTCCCTGTCATTGAATCTATTCTGTTCATCAGTTTATTAAGTTCTTTAGATTCCACATATAAGTGAGATCATGTGATGTTTGTCTTTCTCTGCCTGGCTTATTTCACTTAGCATAATTTTCTCCAGTTCCATCCATACTGTCCCAAAGGGTATGAGACCCTTTTTCTTTACTGCTGTGTAGTATTCCATGGTGTGAATGTCCCACGGTTTTTGTATCCACTCATCTACTGATGAGCACTTGGGCTGTTTCCAGATCTTAGCTATTGTAAACTGTGCTGCTATGAACATAGGGGTACATATATTCTTTCTGATTAGTGTTTCAGGATTCTTAGGATATATCCCTAGAAGTGGGATCACTGGGTCAAAAGGCAGCTCCATGTTTAATTTTTTGAGGAACCTCCATACTGTTTTCCATAGTGGTTCCAACAGTCTGCATTCCTACCAGCAGTGTACTAGGGTTCCCCTTTCTCCACATCATCGCCAGCAGGAGTCGTTTGTTGATTTGTTGATGGTAGCTATTCTGACAGGTGTGAGGCGATACCTGATTGTGGTTTTAATTTGCATCTCTCTGATGATTAGCAACATTGAGCATTTCCTCATGTGTCTCTTCGCCACCTGTATGTCTGCTTTGGAGAAGTGTCTAGTCAGGTCCTTTGCCCATTTCTTAATTGGGTTGTTTGTCTTCCTCTTATTAGTATGAGTTCTTTGTACACTTTAGAAAGTAGCCCCTTATCAGATATATCCTTGGCAAATATGTTTTCCCAGACCGTGGGGTTCCTTTGTATTTTGAGGCTGTTTTCTTTTGCTGTGCAAAAGCTTTTTAGTTTGATGTAATCCCGTATGTTTATTTTTTCTTTTGTTTCTCTTGCCCTAGGAGATGTATCTGAAAATTCCACTATGTGGGATGTCTGTGACTTTACTGCCTATGTTTTTCCCCCAGGATTTTTATGGTTTCGTGACTTACATTTAAGTCTTTTGTCCATTTTGAGTTTATTTTTGTGTATGGCGAAAGTTGGTCTTCTAGTTTTATTTTTTTTGCATGTATCTGTCCAATTTTCCCAGCACCACTTATTGAAGACACTGTCTTTACTCCATTGGATGCTCTTGCCCTCTTTGTCAAAAATAACTGACTACAATGGAGCGGGTCTATTTCTGGGGTGTCTGTTCTGTTCCATTGATCTATATGCCTGTTGTTGTACCAATACCAGGCCATTTTGATTACAATATCTTTGTAATACAGTTTGAAATCCTGTAATGTGATCCCTGCCACTCTGTTCTTTTTTCTCAAGATGGCTGCAGCTATTCGGGGTCTTTTTTGGTTCCATATAAATTTTTGAAATGTTTGTTCTAGGTCTGTGAAATATGCTGTTGGTATTTTCATAGGAATTGCATTAAATTTATAAATTGCTTTGGGTAGTATAGACTCTTAAGGGTTTTCTATGTAAAATATCATGTCATCTGCAAATAATGACAGTTTTAGTTCCTCCTTTCCAATTTGGATACCTTTTATGTTTTCTTGTCTGATGGCTGTGGCTAGGACTTCCAGCACTATGTTGAATCAGAGTGGTGAAAGTGGACATCCTTGTCTTGTTCCTGTTGTTAATGGAAATGGTTTTAGTTTTTGCCCATTGACTATGATGTTGGCTGTAGGTCTGTCATATATGGCCTTTATTATGTTGAAGTATGTTCCTTCTATTCCCACTTTGCTGAGAATTTTTATCAGAAATGGGTGCTGGATTTTGTCAAATGCTTTTTTTGGTGTCTATTGATATGATCATGTGATTTCTATCTTTCATTTTTTTTTTTTTATGTGATGTATCACATTTATTGATTTGTGGATATTGTACCAGCCTTGCATCCCCAGAATAAATCCCACTTGGTCATGGTGTATGATCTTTTTAATGTATTACTGGATCCGGTTTGCTAGTGTTTTAGTGAGGATTTTAGCATCTATGTTCATCAGGGATATTGGTCTGTAATTTTCTTTCTTTGTAGTGTCTTTATCTGGTTTTGGGATTAGGATGATGCTGGCTTCATAAAAAGAGTTTGGGAGTTTTCCCTCCTCTTGAATTTTCTGGAATAGTTTGAATAGAATAGGTGTTAATTCTTCTTTGAATGTTTGGTAAAACTCACCTGTAAATCCATCTGGTCCAGGACTCTTGTTTGATGGGAGTTTTTTGATTACTGCTTCAACTTCTTTAGTTGTTATCAGCCTATTCATGTTTTCTGCCTCTTCTTGATTCAGCTTCGGGAGGTTGTATGCTTCTAGGAATTTGTCCATTTCCCCCATGTTGTCCAATTTTTTGGCATATAGTTGCTCATAGTATTTTCTTACAATCCTTTGTATTTCTGTTGGGTCAGTTGTTATATCCCATCTTTCATTTCTCATTGTATTTATTTGCATCCTCTCTCTTTGTTTCTTAGTGAGTCTGGCTAAAGGTGCATCAATCTTATTTATCTTTTCAAAGAATCAGCTCTTGGTTTCATTGATTTTTTTTGTGTGTTTTTTTTTTTTTTAGTTTCTATGTCATTAATTTCTGCTCTGATCTTTATTATTTCCTTCCTTCTACTTCCTTAAGGCTTTTCTTGCTGTTCTCATTCCAGTTCTTTTACTTGTGTTAGATAGTTCATTAGATCTTTTTCTTGTTTCTTGAGATAGGCCTATAATGCTATGAATTTTCCTCTCAGGACTGCTTTCACCGTGTCCCATAGATTTTGGGTTGTTGTCTGTTAATTTTCATTACTTTCCATGAAGTGCTTGATTTCTTCCTTGATCTCATTGGTAACCCATTCATTGTTTAGTAGCATGCTATTTAACCTCCATGTGTTTGAATATTTTTGAGTTTTTTTTATACTGGTTGATTTCTAGTTTCATGGCATTGTGATCTGAGAAGATGCTTGATATGATTTCAATCTTCTTACATTTGTAGAGACTTGCCTTGTGTCCTAACTTGTGATCTATTTTTGAGAATGTTCCATGTGCACTTGAGAAGAATGTGTATTCTGCTGCTTTGGGGTGAAATGTTCTGTAAATGTCAATTAAATCCATTAGGTCTAGTGAGTCATTTAAGGTCTGCATTTCCCTGTTGATTTTTTTTCTTGATGATCTGTCCAGTGCTGACAGTGGGGTGTTAAAGTCCCCCACTATGATTGTGTTGCTGTCAATCTTGTCCTTAATGTCCCCCAAGAAATTTTTTATATATTTAGGTGCTCCTATATTGGATGTGTACATGTTTGTAAGGGTTATTTCCTCCTGTTGGATTGATCTCTTTAGTATTATGTAGTGACCGTCTTTGTCTCTTGTTATGGTTTTTATTTTGAAGTCTATTTTGTCAGAAATAAGAATTGCTACTCCAGCTTTCTTTTCCTTTCCCTTTGCATGGAATATTTTACTCCATCCCTTCACTTTTAGCCTGTGTGAGTCTTTTGCTCTCAGGTGGGTCTCTTGTAGACAACATATATTTGGGTCCTGTTTTTTTATCCATTCAGCTACCCTATGTCTTTTGATTGGACCATTTATTCTGTTTACATTTAAGGTTACTATTAATATAAACTTATTTAATGCCATTTTTCTCCTTTATGCTGATGTACCTTTCTCTCACTATTTCTTCTTTTTCTTAAAGCAGTCCTTTTAGCATTTCTTGCAATGCTGGTTTGGTGAACTCCTTTAGCCTTTTTTTGGTCTGGGAAGCTCTTTATTTTACCTTCAATTTTAAATGATAGCCTTGCTAGATAAAGCAATCTTGGTTACATGTTCTTGCTTTTCATTACTTTGAGAACTTCATGCCACTCTCTTCTGGCCTGAAGAGTCTCTGTTGAGAAATGAGCTGTCAGCCTTATGGGGGTTCCCTTGTTGGGGCACAAAATTTTTTGATTGTACTTTATTAGAAAAATGTAGCTGTTAAGGAATCCTGGAACCTTTAATGTTATGAATATCCCGGTTTTTTAAAATGAGATTTGTTTTCTGTTTTATTATTCAATAGACAAATTAGAATAAAGTCACTTCCTTGCCCCTCTTTTGGTCATTAATTCCTAAATTCATTTTATTGCCTTCCTCCTTACAGGTCATAGTAATGCCTTAGTTGTACTATCATTAGTGTCCTTATCTGTCACGGACTCTCAACTAATGTGATGTTTCATTGCTTCTTTCTCAGTTTAGCTGGTCAGCAGCTTTCTCAGAATCCCCATCTGTTTTATCACCCTGTATTTCAAACCAGGATGTAGTTCCACTGGCTCCTGTGGATTATACTATTAACTGTGTTGTAATGGCTCATAGGATTAGATAGAGGCTATTATACATCTAGCTTAGAGTACTATTGTCTAAAATTAGACCTGGATTTTGTAAACTGTAATGAAATGGAAACAAGTGACTTTCAGATGTATTTTGGCCCTGTGCTATGCAATCACAACCCTAATGTATCAGGAAACCTTGTTCTTCTTCCCTTCATGATTAAATGCCAGACTATTGAATTGTGTGTGTAAATCTCGGTGTTCCTTAAATATTATTTCCATAAAGCTGGAATGTTCTAATTATCAGTATTTCTCCCTTCTTGAATTATTTGCTCTTTCTGGGCTGTCTCTGTGACTTCAGTACATTAGTGGCTGACCTGATTTCAGACCTATGGCCTTTCCCATCTCATATGATGTGTTTTTGTTTAAAGAGGTGGTAGTAATGCATTTAGAACATTTCACTTAAATGAAAAGGTTGAAAAAGTGGAGTCATTTCTGTTCAAAAGGTCTCTGAAAGAGAAAAGTCTTTAAATAGTTATGCAGGAAAGTCTTTTATATATGATTTAAAGTAAACACAACATGTTTGAACATAGAAATGTGTGAACATAGAAAGCATAACAATTAATGATTGATTCACAAGAGGAGAATTTTTTTGGAAACGCACTTATTACATGGTTCTTTAAATGGGAAACATTTTTAAGGGTTGTAAGTTTTAATTGACAGATTATTGCTTCTTTGGCAACCACTGAGTATATAAGCTAAAAGAAAGTGTGGAAATTACTGTGGAAGATATATTTGCAGGAAACATTTCTCAAATTGGAACATAAGCCAATGGAAAAAATAAAAAGTCATTAAATTTCTATTTCTTAAGCACTTACTATGTTCCAGGAACTTTATAATTGCTATCTCATCTAATTACCACATCATCTCTATGAATTGTAAACTAGCTTTACAGACAAACAGACTGAAGCTTGCTCAGTGTTATAAAGGAAATAAAAGTGATGAAACTGATTCAAATTCATTTCTGTCTTCAAGGATTGTACTCTGTACATTATAAACCAATGGAATTGATTTAGAAAATGGCCATGTATGCTTGTTTTTTCCAGACTTGGAACTAACATATATGATAAAGGACATATGTGTAGGTAAATCTGATTTTAAATCCTTGAACTTCATTCAGTTGGTTAATAGCCCAAGATTCTTTCCCTTGCTGTTCATTCAGTTTGGTCTCCAAGAACTTTCTTTAATAGGAAGGTCCATCTGCTTTGACAGTGATTTTATAAAGCATTCCAAAGCCAAAAAAGAGAAGGTTTCAGAATTTGTTCTCAATTGGGATGATCTAAGTTGGAGTTCCCTTCCATTAGGGTGACAGATTGATATTATGTATAACTAGGTTTTGAATTTTCTTGACAAGACCAATTTTAGTGCATTTATTATGACAGTGTGGTATGGTAAAAGGAACATGGATACTGCAGTTAAGCAAGACTAGGTTATGATTTCTCTTTTTCCTAGTTACTGGCTATAAAACTTGGTGACCCATTTAACTTCTCTGGGCCTTGGTTTCCTCATCTGTTCACCATTTTCTATTAAAAAAAACACACATCAAATTTACTTAAATGGAATCACTTCTCTAATTTCACTACCAATTATAGGAGAGTTTTAGCCAATCATACCCTTATTCACATGAATGAGTTCTTGGTTGAAGACATAATCAGATTAATGAATTATACCCAAGATTTTTATAGAAAAGAAACTGTTTTCTATTGAATTTGAAGCTGAAGTGATATGAGTCTGGAGCTGCTGTGTCCATTTTATGACTGTATTAGGAGAGACTATCTCAGACTAATCCGACCCAAACCAAGAGTCTGAGGGAATCTGGCCCTGGTGACATAATTTGAAACACAGTATTGAGCTTTGCCTGAAGTTAGCAAGATTGATACTTGAGGTTTTCATTTATATAAATGAATAAGTTCCCCTTCCTCTTTCAAAAAAATTTTTCCTTTTAGAAGGCCAGTTTGAATTAGCTTTCCTATCCATTAAAATAAAAATAGTCTTAATTATTACACAATCTACTAAGGCTGAGTGTATAATGATTAAATAAAATATTGTTTGAAAAAATACTTTGTCTAGGACCTAACATACATTGAAGTCTATGAAGGTTCTTCTTTCTATTTCTTCAATAGTATTCTTAGGGTCTGAGCCCAAGAGTATCCGACAATATCTTTTGTGTTTCTGGGTCACTTATCAGACCTTTACACAGGGAGAGATGAGGGTCATTCAGTAGTGATCAGGAGTTGAGCTCCACCACTTTCTCTCCTTAATCTTTGTACACAGGCCATAGATCATCTCAATGAATTCTCATCAGTGCTCAAATGCTGAAGTGAACCTTTATTTCTCTTCATACAGAAGCCGTCTAAACAAAGGGCCACTTCAAGTCCTGAACATTGAGATGATTTATGGCTTATATGTATCAGGAACAGGGAGAAGTGTAGCTCAGCTCCTGATCACTGATGGTGAACTTCTGTAGTCACAGACTTAGTTGAATCTATTATTTATTCATTTTTAATTTTAAATGCTTTTGTAGAAAATTTTGTTATTTTGGATACTTTCTTCTAAGTTAGTTGTACTGGCATGATTAGTAGAAGCAGATCATGTCACTTCTCTGCTTAAAACCCTTTAGCTTTCTATTACTTTCAGAATAAAATCCAAGCATTTTACTATTACATATAAAACCCTTCATGAACTGTCTTCTGTCTTCTTCCCAAGCTTCATATCTTGCTATTTTGCAATACAAACACCATGTTTCAGTCAAGTCAAACGGCTGGCAATTTGCTTTGAATGTCTCTGGCTTTCACATAAGCTGCCTGGAATGACCTTTCTTCTCCTTTTTAATTCTGTTAACTCCCACGTGCCATTTAAAACTTAAATCAAGCTACAGTGTCTCTGTGGAAGTCGTAATGGTGCCCTCTCTCCTCATCTGATTTAGATGTATCCTGTACTAACCCTTATCAGCCTATAGCATCATCAGGTCTTACTTAGTTTTCTGTCCCCTTCTCTAGAATGTGAAGTCCTTTGAGGTCAGGGAAAAACATCTTATTCATTTATGTTCCTAACACCTAGCATAGCACCCAGAACAGAGAAGATGTTCAACCCATGTTTGAAGCTGCAAGATCATTTAATTTATAGTAAATAGCAGAATTCTAATTATGGTGCTACAAGCCCTCAGGAATAGAAATGTTGTTGTGTTAATATAAACGTGAATGACTGTTTTAAAAATGGAATATTTGAGATGAAGTTTAAAAAATCTGAGTTGAGGAGATACAGAAATTTCAAGACAGATTGGTGTCAGCACAGAGATAGATTGATTGAAAAGAATAATAAAAAGCCAAGAAAGCAGTTCAAAATTATGTAAAAAATTAGTATTTCTTAAAGCTTGTTTTAAGAATGATTATTCAGAAAATGATACTGGAAAAATTGAAAAACCACTTAGAAAAAAACAAAAACAAATCCTTTCATAATATGCATCAAAGAGTTGCAGATGGGTTAAAAAACCTAAAAGTAAAAATTAAATAGTAACATTTGAAAGTATAGATTGAGGTTAAGGATGCCTAAATTCAAACTCTGATTTCATTAGATACTAGCTCTGTGACCTTGGCCAAATCACCTAACCTCTTCATGCCTTAGGTTCTTCATCCGTAAAATAGGGATAATAAAAATACTTACTTTGTAAGGTTATTGTGAAGATTGCGTGATATCGATTCATTCCCAAATTAAGTCTGTAATCTGAAGGAATTTTCAATAAATTTTTTTGGAACTGTGACAGAATGATTATAATATTTATCTCAAAAAATAGGTAAAATAGACTATTTCTTTTTAAAAGAGGATCAATGAGATGTTCTATCAGATATCAAAAGAATTTATTCATTCATTCATTTGGTCATTTAGTCATAAATGTAGTATCACTCAGAATAAAACAAGAAGAAATCCAGGACTTTAGTTTAAAAAGAAGGGGGGAGAAATGGTGACAGAAGGAGACTAGAATGAGTGGTGAACACATAATACAATATAATCTATAATACAGATGGTGTATTATAGCATTGTACACTTAAAACCTATATGATATTATTAACCAATGTAATACCAATAAACTCAATTAAAATATCAATAGACAAAAATATAAAATAAGTTCTAGTATGTTTTCTGAGTTGAAGAGACATTAACTCTACCTCGCTCTCTTCCTCCATTTCCATCCTCAGAGCTATATATAAATAATTAATAATTAATATTAACTTCAATTTATAGTTGACAGAATTGAGGGGGAATGAGGTGAATTACTTTGCCTAAAGGTTATACAGCTAGTAAAGGGCAAAACCCAGCTTTGAACTCAAGATATCCGGATCTAGAGTCTACACTCTTCACCACTACACTATGCTGCCTCTCAAAAAATGCTGTCTAGAAAAATGCATGATCAAACTCTTCTGGTGCACAATCTTGAGCATACTCATAAAGCACGATTTTGCTATATTAAATTCAATAATTTAGCAAAATATTTATTATATAGCAGGCACTATGCATGCCATGGCTTAAAAAGATGGCGAAAAAGCAAATATGGTTCCTTATCTCATGAAACTTAAAGTCTGCTAGAGGAAAGTGTCTAAGGAGGCACTGACCATATAAACAAAGACATATATAATTATTTGTTGAGATGAATACCTTGAAGGGAAAATAATAAGATGCTATGTGAAAGGAAAATGGGGACAGATATATAATTTAAAAGGAACATCAACAAAGGCCACTCTGACTGAAGAATATGTGAACTAAGCCCTAAAAATCAGTGAAGTTGAAGCAGGAAAAAGCACTCCTCCCCTCAGTAATATAGTTTATATTTTCTTCTTTCTTTTAACGTTTTTGTTTACATTTTCTATATTTCTTACAACAAACTTTTAAAATAAGAAAAAAACTTTAAGAATATAGATAATGATTTAAAATAATGTTTAAGAGATCAGATATTTTATTCTTTCAACAAGATGATAAGCTTTGAGAGTACGGGCTAGCAAGCTACCTTTAAATATAGCAACAATTAGATTCATCAGAGAAGAAAAAAATGAACACACAAGAGCCTGTGAAGATTATGCCATGTGTTCTGATCTGATAAATAGAAACCCTGAACACTTGACATTTATTATGACTTTCAAGGGAAAAAAGATCAAATAACATGCCTTTGAGGAAAATAGTAAATCAGGATAAAGCATCTCATTTTCAGTCTGAGCTAGAAAGACTGTCATGGCAAAATCAGCATCTTTAAGTCTCCAAAAAGGTCAATAAGACTAAACAACACCGGAGGACTGGGCTAGTGTACTTTTGTTACCTATATTCTTCCTATAGAGCCAAGCATTCAGTTTGGATAATTGCATATTGATCATGGAGTAAGGAGAGAGTATCAAAGGACATGGGGAATTGTAATGTACTTTGCATGTGTTTTCTCATTCAGGCTATACACTCATACCTACTTTATGAGTCAAGTACTATTATAGTTGTTTCTTAAGGTAAGGAAATAAGATTACAAACAGGTCACATAAGTTGTTTAAGGTCATACAACTAGTAATTGGCAGAGTTGTCTTGAACTTAGGCTGTCTGACTTCAGGTTCTGAGTATGTTAATCTCCAGGCTTCCCTTGGTGTGGACAGTGCTCAGGGTAATGTGAGTAGACATTGCTAATGTGGCCAGATCTTCTGGCATATTTTCTCCATATTTTGGAAGCACCAAATTAGTTCATAGAGGGTACTCCCTCCCTTCTGTAATAGGCTAGACCTTCCCAGTAATTTCTCTCCTCCCTGTTGGCAACTGCCACACTGCCAGAATATAGCTAGGTATAAAGTCCTATCAGCAGAAGCCAAAAGAGGATTTAGTTGGTGGAGCAGTTGTTAGGGAGAACCAGGGGAGTCAAACAGTTTTCAAAAATGCCACCAAAACACTGTCCTCTGAGTAACTGTTTAGAGCATTCACTGCCGGCCAGAGCCCTCTGGGGCCCCCTGCTCTAGGATGGGTGAATTTACCAGGGGTAATTAGTAATCTGTACAGTCATTGCAGAATACACACCAGCTATCAATACTAATTAATTTGTGACTTTCTTTATAAATATGAACAGAAAATGAAAAATCACTCGACATATGGACAGAATCCACAATTTGATGGAGGGTGATTAACTTGAAGAATCAGCACATTCGACCCCACTAAAACAGAGTTAATGTAGGAAACAGGAATTAACTGAGAAAATTACAATCTAGTTTCTTAGTGACATTTGGGAAATTATTGCATCAATAAAATAAGAGCAAGATGCCATGACAAAGAGGAATTGGGGAATAAAAATTACCTTCTTGAGCCCTCTACTCACCCTCTGCTAAACTTTTTCTTAGTACCTTATTTGTATTCTTCCTAACACTTAATAAATTTTGCAAGTATTTTATTTATTTTTCTCTTTACTTTTCCTCCACCTCCTTCCCCTTATTCTACTAAAATACACTTCCATGAGAATAGTGATGAGATCAGTTTTATTCACTTTTAAAATTCCTATCCCAATTTTATATTGCACTGTACTTGATATGGAGAAAGCAATCAGCAAATATTTGCTGGATGAATTAGAATTTTAAAAAACCACATTACTAATATAAAATAAACAGAATGACTCAATAGAGGTGGCAAATAGAAGAAAGAATACTGCTGAAACCCAAAGTGCTGAATTATAATACCCACTCAACAACTTTCCCCATAAAAGTAGTCTGGAGATAAAAGACAGCAGTAAAGATAGTGTTGGAAATTATGGATTTAAACAACTCATCAGTTATTGGGGAAGTAGTACATAATGTTTAAATTTTTCTATTGATAAAGTGATATATGTATATATCTGTAATAGTGTCAATAATAAATAAAAAATTATGAAAGACATAATCAGGGCTATGCAGAAGATAGATAGATGATGATAGATAGATATAGATAGATGATAGATAGATAGGTTGATAGATAGATAGATAGATAGATGATAGATAGATAGATGATAGATGATAGATAGATAGATGATAGATGATAGACGATAGATAAATAGATAGATCTAGATCTAGATCAGCTTGTGGAAAGTCTTCTGGACTTGCTAGAATAATTTACAGACAGCCTATATAAACTATACTCAGCCCCCAACATGGGATTTTATTTATATATATTTATGTATATATTTATATATTTACTTTTTATTTTGAAATAAATTTACTTGCATTTAAAAAAGAGATATATAGGTTAAAATGATTTTTTTGAAATGTAAAGAGAAACTGAGAAGCCATAAACAAAAGATTGATGTTATTGACTACATAAAAATCAAACCTTAGGCCCTGGCCAGGTGGCTCTGTTGGTTGGAGCATTTGTCCTGTACACCAAAAAGGTTGTGGGTTTGATTCCTTGTCAGGGCACATGCCTAAGTTGATGGTTCGATCCCCAGTTAAGGTCCATATGAGAGGGAACCAATCGATGTTTCTGTCCCTCTCTCTCTCTCTCTCTTTCTCTCTCTCCTTTCCTCTCTCTCTAAAAGTCAATAAACATATCCTCAATGAGGATTAAAAAAATAATCAAAACTTCTATATGACTAAAATAACATAATAAAATTAAAAATAAAACAATTAAATACTGGGAAACATATTTGTAACATATAAGACAGGCAAAGGACTAATTTCTTTAATTTACATAAACTCTATGTGAATCAGTAAGAAAATGATAAAGATGCATAGAAGATATAAATAGGCAGTTTACAAAATAAATAAAAATAAATATATATGTAATAATTCTCAACTTCACACATAATCAAGGAAAGAAAGGTCAAAGCAATGAGATTTCACTTTTCCTTTATCAGATCAGCAAAAATTAAATGTTGGATGAAATCTAGTGTTGATGAAGATGTTGGTAAATGAGCAATTTGTACATCACTGATTAGAATGTAAATTTATGCAAACTTTCTGGAAAACAATTTACCATATCTTTAACAAATTAAACTACTAATACATTTTGATTCAGCCATTTCATTTTTAGCTATATTTTAGGGAATATTATTGTAAATGTTAACCTAGATGTTTATTGTAGCATTTGTGTGTGCATGTGTGTGTGCACTTGTGTATGCGAAAATTCTTTTTGGTTCACAAAAATGTGAAAACAACCAAGTACACTATCAGAGAACAGGTTAAATAAACTCGTTAATTCACATAATGAAAAATTATGTAGCACTGAAAGAATTAAGTGGCTCTTGATATATACATATGGAAGAACTCAGATGTATTATTAACTAAAAAAGACAAGCAGGTTTGGTATTATCTCTTATAAGATATGTGTAAATAAATACAAGGTGTCCCCCAAAAAATGTTTACACACTTCAAGAGTTGGTAGCTCAATTTTGAAAATGAAATGTATTTTAATAAGCACTGCATTTATGATTATTCAAAGTGTGTGTATACATTTCTGGGGACACCTTATTTATATGGGAATGTAGGATATTTTATTGAAGGAAGCACAAGAGTTTATAATTACCAGTTGCTAAGTTGGGTGAAAGAGTCTTTAATTTTCATTTTGTGACCTTTACTATTATTTGATTTTCTAAACTTACTATATATTACTTTTGTTTTAAAAATATTCATATGGGTTATTAAGGTGGGGAGATTCTGAGATTTTTAAAATTTTTGCTTTGTTTTCTTTTTATTTCTCTGCACTTAAGAAAGCATGTTATATTAAAAATAAAAGAATAGAATGTACCTATAATATAGCATTTTCAAATAACTAGAGAAGCATAAAGAACAAAGTGTACTTGATCAATTCAGCGAAGTAAAGAATATATAAAAAATACACAAAAACATAAAATTTTAAGCTTTCTCACTTGAAATTTGGCAGGTCAATTTGACCAAATAAAGGAGAATAGAAAGATCTAAATAGCATTAATCACAAGCTCAGTTTTTAGATACACATGTACTATATACACAGTATTTTAGAATAACAGTGGATAATTTAACATATAATAGGTCATAGAGAATAAATGGTGGGACACCTTCACACTCCTTGGAAGGAATTGGCTGAAGGACTCAATATTTTTAAAAAGTTAATTATCCTCTTATAATTCCAAATGAATTTCAAGTAAAACATTTCAAAAGTTTTGGGGCAATTTGACAAATTTATATTCTAGTTTATCTTAAAAAATAAGAGCTAGTGTAGCAAAGACAATTTAAAAAAAACACAATTGTGGGGGAAAGGAATTGACCTACTGGATATCAAAACATCCTACAAAAATAAAGTAGTTGAAGTGTGTGACAGACATAAGTATAGCCAGATAATTCAATGCAATTGAATAGAGTGTCATTAAGTTAATAAATACCAATCTGTCTATCTAATAACATACCAATATAGTATATATTAAAGCAGTTCAAAGACTGAATTATTCTTAAAGGATTTGGGGACAATTAGATGACAATATGTAAATCTATCTATCTATCTATCATCTACCTATCTATATCTATCTATCTATCTATAT